>NW_011369213.1:77114-83456 GCF_000735185.1 Notothenia coriiceps | reverse complement strand
ACTGACAGCTAAGGAGGCACACACACACACACACACGCACGCACGCACGCACACGCACACGCACACACACAGGAGGTGGCGAAGGACACAGAGATTGACAGGGCAGGCCTCCAGCCCCTCTCCTGTCCACAGAAGCGCTGTTTGTTTAGAGGAAATGACACGTGCTTCAGGGGAGAAAATGATCTGCTTGGCCCTATGTAAGATCCTCCCTGGCACCAAGACCACTGCACTCAGCTCTTTTCTCTCCTCCAACACAGCCACACACACACACACACACACACACACACACACACACACACACACACACACACACACACACACACACACACACATTTAAGCAGCCTATCCCTTGTGTGTTATGTCGAAAATCAAATAGTTTATGTAAGTTTCCTATATGATTAGCTCACGCACACACACACACACACACACACACACACACACACACACACAAATGCACACGCACACGCACACACACTTGCCCCCTCCGTCCCTTTTTTCCCTTCATCTTCTCAGCTCTCCATCCATCGCTCCTCTGTCAAGGCAGGACTGCAGCCAATCCATCACGGGTCGGAGCTAGGCAAGCCGTTAGGGCATGTGTGTGTGTGTTTGTGTGTGAATATATGAGTTGTGTTTGTGTATCAAAGTTCCACTGTAGCACACACTGAACACCCTGTGTGAATGAGTCTACTATGTGTGTGTGCAAGCTTCAACACACACACACACATTTTCCTCGCCCCTTCACCTTTAATAAACAGCGTGTGTGTTTGTGCGTGACACCAAGGAAGTGGATTGGCCCCTGCTTTCCCCTGTGTTCTGCTGACAGATCATTGGACCATGGCGGGCTACAAAGAGCCACACCACGCTGGGTTGTAGACTTATGATGAAATATCAAATTATAAAGCAGAGGAGTGTGTCTGCGTGTGGGCTTGCATACACACACACACACACGAGTAAATGTGCGACACACCAATCGAACTGTTTCCGTATTCCTCTATAAGGCTCCCGCTGAGTCATTATGATGTGGTGGCGGCAACAAGCCAGCATTACTGATGGCCTGTTGTTTTATTTACATAATACATCTTCTTTAGGCCCCTGATGTGGTCTCTGTAAAACCACTTTGGATTTATGAGGCCATTTTCACGCTTGTTACCACAGGAAATATGAGTGTCTATCAGCATGTGTTAGAGAGGGGAAAGAGTGAGAGTCGCAGCTAGGAGCAGCACTGACAGCTTCACACACACTCTCAAGAGTACTTGTGGCAATACACACACACACAGGCTATTTGTGTGTGTGTGTGTTGTGTGTTTGTTTGTGTGTGTGTTTGTGTGTGTGTTTGTGTGTGTTTTGCAGGCTAACACCACAGTCTGTCTCCAGAGTTACCAAAGCCATCCAGGGGCGCATCGGGATCAAGCTAAGCCCAGTGGGGAGCTCTTGGCTGGGCATCAATATGCACCACCACAGCCTCTCTGCACTGGATTTCATCAGTCAAGTGTGTGTGTGTGATGGTAAGTACCTGAGCCGTGTGTCTCTAATTATTTTGTGTAAAAGCGTTGGTGTGAGTTTTTGCTAGTGCCCATGCATTTTCACGTGTGTTGGTGGAGAGGCGGCTCATTTACTCGTAGACCTTTGTGGTTTTAACCACTATTGAGGTTAACAGAAGCAGAGTAAGGCGCGTTGTTGACAAATAAGTCCAAGCTTTCCAATGTAAGGATTCATTTGTGGGGTAAAAGGATGATAAAAGTAAGACATGTTTATTTTAACATCTTATGAGAATTGTAAAATATTAGCTGGTTAAACTTCTGTCTTGTTAAACATATTAGAACTAAGCAGACTAAGAAGGGTTCAAATAAATATCTCACTCTCGTTAGAACTGTATTTCAGTTTGATCTCTCCATTTTTAACCAGGGATCGCAAATTGCCATTAGGTTGTTTGACAAATTTGATTAATCATGTGTGAGACACCTTGAGTTTAAATGGTGACCAAACTCAACCATGTTGACGTAAATATTTGCGTTTCAATAAACACCAACGTGAGTCTTCTTGAGGAGTAGGGTGTTGAATTGATAGCATCTTATGTGATGTGGGAAAATTATAAAAAAAATAGACCTTGCAATTTCACAACATCTGCATTGATTTCATTGCAAAAATAAATTCACCCCTTGGTCCCTTTAGTAGCTGTTCTCAAACATTTCACACTCAGGGTCAAAGAATTATATATTATCTTGAGCACTTTGTTGTGGAAACTTTCAGAATAGCTATTAAATGGAACTTAAGGTGAAATGGTTTGGTCACCTGCTGTTATCAACATTTAGAATAAACCTTTAAACGTGGTATTTATGGATATTTCATAAATAATTGATTGGAAGTGTGTTTTAAAATATATGCCGAGTGGATTATACAATAAGGTTGGATGTGTGCACCTGTGTGTACATATGTTCAGTATTTTTAATGATTCACGTATTGATTTATTTCTAGTTCATGTTTAATGCAAATTCCGCTTCTTTTCAGGTGTTAACTGTGAGCATGAATGCTAATAAACCCAATCTCTTTTGAATAGTCAGAAATGGGCCATAAATATTAATAATAATAATCACAATTGATGAAAGTCAAATTTAATTTTCTTTCAGCATAATAGCTTCATCACGGGAACCCAAGCAGATTTGATTGAGTAAATAACTGATATTATTTCTGTTAGTTGATAGTTGTTTGGTTGAAATTGTTTCTCCAGTAATTTATGAGGTGTGGGATTTATTTGGAAAACTCAAATTATGATAAGAAGATGAATGAAATGACAATGAAATCCAGATGGTACGTCACCGGGGAAACAAACACAGGGAATCAAAAGCAATTTCAGTATCGATGGCTCATGTTTTAATAAAAATCAATGGTGCTTGCCGCGTGTCAGGTAGGGTCAACTCTCCAATTCAATTTCCTCCTGAGGTAGAGCTGCACAGACAGGGGTTACAGGGAGGAGGGCATACAATTGTGTGTGTGTGTGTGTGTGTGTGTGTGTGTGTGTGTGTGTGTGTGTGTGTGTGTGTGTGTGTGTGTGTGTGTGTGTGTGTGTGTGTGTGTGTGTGTGTGTGTGTGTGTGTGTGGTGTTTAAGTTGAGTTCTGAGATCATATATGGCAAACGTGAGTATAGAGCTCCTCCAATTGGCATCATCATTTACATTTTCAGCCTCCGTATGAAGGTCACATTTTCAAAATCTTCAAAGATTATTTCTTGTAGCTTCTTTTGAGGGTTTTATCAAATACAATCATTGCAGAGTACTATCAGTGTTCTAATATAGTTACTACAGTCATAAGTCACGTTATCATTAACCTGTCAGCATTTAGACATCTAATTGGTCATCGTAAATGTCATTATCATGGCCAATTTAGAAAGTTTAAATTGTATTTAACCCATCAAATATAACAAAAAACCTTTAAAGGGTCAAATATAGAGTAAACTCCTGAAGTAACATGATCTCATAGAAAAGTGTATAAACCACACGTGTCTCCTATATGACATTTTGTGTGTCGTGTCTGCCAATTTTCTCCGTTCTCATTACCCCATTTGCACCAACACTCGCAGTTTTTAAAATGTTTTTAATCAAAACAATTTGTTTTTGTTTAGAATTAGGAAAAGGTCATGGTTTGGGTTAAAAGCAATACATTTGTCACGTCAATTAAGTTGCGTATGTAAGTTAAGTAGTTGTGTATGTAAATTGTTACTTACTGTAAGTCAAATAATCTACTTGACTCGTTTAGGGAAAAGATGGTTTTGGTTAAAATATGTAAATTGTTTACATCAATTACCCTACCTACATGAGGTGTTCAAGCAAATACGTCATTATTTGACACAAACGGCGCTCTCCTGGGTAGTAGCACTGTGTTTTTTTGTATTTCAAACCTGTTAGATTGAATGCAGTGATTCATCAAGCCTTCAATAACCTCTTCTCTGTCCTTCTCTACTGTAAAATTGGCACCATTATGTTTCTCTACTTGTCAATGCTGGAATGCTATTGGTGCGATCATGAAGGACAGCGCATTTGGAAGTCAGATTTAGTTGGAAAATAATGGCACTGTGCCACTCGTCATTGAAAATAATGGTCTTGCCTTGCGCAAAGTCGTACTTGAACGTTCGGTGTTAAAGATCTGTTCTCTTTCACATTGCACCTTTAATTCAATGCAACATCTGGGACTGAATTTGCTCCCACAAGAAGAGGAATTTCAAAATGATTTTAATTTATCCGCTGAGCTCCTTCATGCACACAAAGGCCCACACTGGTACATTCTTATACATTTGGGATGTGGTGTACAATTCTCAGGGGCTTTATATATATATATATAAACACATACAAAATACACCACAGATGAAATATCACCCTTCAAGAAGACACACACACACACACACACACACTACTACTCTCACATCTCTCTCTCTCTCTCTCTCTCTCTACACACACACACACACACACACACACACACACACACGTAGTTAACGTACACTACACACACACACACACACACACACACACACACACACACACACACACACACACACACACACACACACACACACACACATTGAGTTGGCTACTTGCTGATTGGACACAGGCAGGGGTTTGCAAACAGAACTGCTAGTGACGGGAACTCCACTGAGCGAGAGAGATGAGAGGAGCCCCTGCAGTGCTGAGGATTGGGCCGCAGCCCTTCATGCTCTCCACATCAGGAAAACAAGACAACCGGGCAATGGACACAGACAGCAAACGTCTTCCTACACACAGAGAGAGATTCTGTCAATGGGCCTGAAGCTGGAAGGGTGTTATGTCTACCTTGTAAAGCAGAATCTTTCTTGTCACGTGACTTTTGGAGAAAGAAAGGAACATGGATCGCTGACCCCCAACTATCCCATTCCATTCAAATGGGGATGCTATTTCCCCGACTGATCTATGCCATCTGGCTGCGGATCTACATGCTGGCACCCCATCCATGTGGAATGCCCCGACGCACGGCTCGCCTCGCCTCGCCTCACCTCGCAGTGAAATGAAGGGAAAATGAAAATGAAATGAGCTGAGCTTCTCTCCTGATCCTGGTCTCAGCTCTGTCCTCTGCTCAATCTCATCACCCCCCTCCCCATTCCTCCCCTCCTTCCCTTCTGTATCATCATCCTCCTCCATCCTCTCATCCCTCCCTTCTCCATCCTCCTCCTCCTCCCCCTCCTCCTCTTCCTCCTGCCACCCCTGGGTAATCAGTGTGTTCTCTCATTCCGTGGCACACGGAGACACATTGATCTGGCAGTGTGCGCTCATGAACGAACACACACACACACACACACACACACACACACACACACACACACACACACACACACACACACACACACACACACACAAACTGGTTGTCTCTCACACACATTTATCCGGCCCGCAGGTCAAGTTCAATAGGAACAGCCAAGCGGCCCTTTTTTTCCTTTTTACAGACTGGCTCTGCGGTATACTGCAAGGAGCTCTCTCTTTTACACACACACACACACACACACACACACACACACACACACACACACACACACACACACACACACACACACACACACACACACACACACACACACACACACAATCTCCCTTCCTTTTTTTTCTTTTTACACACACATACTCTGGCACCTGGTGTTGACAATAAATGTAGGCTACACTATTAAAAATGAAGTCACATATAGCTGCATTGTTAAAGGACAATCTCTAGCATCCACCCCCTTCAAATTGATCTCCTTTAACCTTCAAATTCAAGGTTAAAGGTTAAAATGTTTGGTTAATGTGATTTTTAAAGTCTGGATAAGATTTTGAACATGCTTTCCCTCATGTTTAAGTCAAACACGCCCAGATGAGCTCTCATTGTCCTCCTCTGTTTGGATTATAATAGGCATATAACATGACTTTTATTTTTGTATATAAGTAAGACTTTTCCTGTGAGATTATACTGATAACAAAACAGAAAGGCTGTAAATACACGGTACAACCAAAGACACATGCACAGAAAGAGAGAACAAATCCGAGAAACAATCACAAGACACATAAACCAACATGTCAGTAACTAGGAGCATGCTGGGATTGTTTGGGAGGGGGAATCCCACTTGACTAAAAATCTCTCTTTTCCTCTCTCTCTGTAATTTTTGTTTTACTCTTTTATGATTCTGGAGTAATTTATCCCTCAGAGAAAAGAAACAGATAGGCGGACATACAGAGAGACAGCGAGGGAGAGAGAGAGAGAGAGAGAGAGAGAGAGAGAGAGAGAGAGAGACACACATTTGGCACTACACTTTGATTTAGCGAAGTAAATTTAATCTTGTTTGCTTTA
>NW_011369213.1:69644-77084 GCF_000735185.1 Notothenia coriiceps | reverse complement strand
TAGTAGTAGTAGTAGTACGTACGTAGTACGTAGTAGTAGTAGTAGTAGTAGTAGTAGTAGTAGAGAGAGAGAGAGAGAGAGAGAGAGAGAGAGAGAGAGAGACACACATTTGGCACTACACTTTGATTTAGCGAAGTAAATTTAATCTTGTTTGCTTTATGCAAAAAAAGCAGCGTCGGCCTCGACTTCTGTTGATTTCCACTGGAGGCAGAAAGATCGCTAATGGGAGCTAGCGCTGCACTCACCACAGCTACGGGGCTACGACACTAACCAAATTAGCCTCATGCATATATTTAATACAGACCTGCTTCACAAATTAGCCGAGTAGTATGTAGCCTAGCACCTCTCCAGTGAGGCTTTGAGATCTGAGCTGCAAATTAATTGGCTAGGTTGCCTCCAAGAGTAGCTTCTCTGTTTTTCCTCCACCCTGACTTATGCCTACCAATTTGCCGCAACACATTTGATATGCATGGGAAATTGCGTGAAAAGCTGTGTTCCTTCACAAAAGCAGTGTTTTCTTTCATTCCTTCACTTTTTTTTGCATCTGCCACTCATATAACAAGAGCATGCGTTATGTCGTTGTCGATGAGACATTTTCTGAACATGTTGGCTAATGACATAAAGAAGTACAGCCCTGAAAATACGCAGTCTTATATATAGGCCTACCGCATTGCTTTCATTCTGTATTTTTGTGTGGGAGTCACACAAATTGCTCATGCTGAGAGACACTATAATGAACTTGGGCACAACTGTATCCCACGGTAACACAGAAAGGGACTATACCTTGGAATCTGATTCCCTAAAAACGGTCACTGCTAAGTTTAGATGCATTTACAGAGGGGGGGAAACAATCCTGATAAGAAAGAGAGATACTCAATTTGTGCGAGTGTGTACGAGACAGAAAACAAGTAAGAGAAGAAGACAGAGATTAGTTTGATTACCACACTGAGAACAACCATTAATGCTCCCCAAGGTCTCTCCCCCTATCCATCTTGGTTTCGATCCCTGGACATACTTCTTGGCTCTGTTTCAGGAAGAGATGTAGTTGTGGTTAAAATCATGCCTCGCGCCTGCACTGTTAGGAAGGGCTAAATGCATTTATCATTTTGACCTTGATCTTGACCTGTTAAGCATTTGGTAGCATTGAACTGCTTGAGATATTTTAACTAAGAATAATGTGATGTGAAAAACTACAACAACCTTTTCACGCTGCATTTGTAACCCAAACATTGTTTTAGTAATAGCTCTGCCCTGCCCCCCAGGTTGTAGGATACAGTGTGATGTAGATGGGGTCACTGGTGAGCGGACGGAGAAGAAAGCTGCAGGTGTGGTTGATGTGGAAACAAACACTCAATAATGTGTTTTGGTTTAGAGAAGACTTTCATGTATTGTATTCTGTATCTAAAATGAAATGTAAATCTAAAATAAAATATGCTTGTTTCACTAAATACAATTATACTTTTATTATTTATCATAAGAAGGTGTTTACATAATTGTATGCTGTGGTGTTGCCGTTTTTGTTGACTAACCCAACAACACGACACAACATCTAACACAAAAAAGTTAAATGTGAATTCTTCAAACATTTCTTTTGACACAAATGAAAACTAGAGACTATCTGGTTGAGACAGTTTACCAAATGCAACAGTGAGAAAAACGACATAGTTTAGTATGTCGAAGATTTGAGAAACAAACGACAAATTATGGTATGTCGAAAATTTGATAAAACACAACATTGTATGTCAAAACTTGAGAAAAAACGACATATAAGTGCAGTCTTCCTCAATGTCCTCCTCAGTGTCTCCTTCACTGTCCTCTATTTACACTTCTTGCATGGTAGATGATGAAGATGCTGCAGATGCACCTCCATGTCCCTGTTTAAGCCTCCGATTTGCTTTCTCCAAAAGTTGTTGCCAAAGATCTGAAGTCCTTGTTTACACATATCAGAATAAGTTTGATTGTGTTGAATGTCAAAAATATTCGAAAACACTTCATAGGTAATCCAAAAGGTATCACAGAAAGTAAAAATAAATGATGCTGTGAAAATATAAATGAAGTACAGTGTACCATAAATAAGTCATGAATTGTTTTTAAAAAAGTTATTAGAGGCATAGTGAAGTTTATCCAAGAAATCACATTGTAGAATAATAAAATGTCATGAAAAGTGATGGAAAAGTATGCCATAAAAAAAGCATATTCTCACCAATTAATTGGAGTAACAGTGAAGTGTGCAGCTTCAAAGAAGTAGCAAACATTTGATCTATGAACTCACCCCTCCAAAGATGAAACTCTCTTTTTCTATCCTTTAGCTATCACCTTGCTCTTCCTCCACCTACTCACTACATCAACGCCATCTATTCATCTCCCAAAAAGAATCTCACCTTCGGACCCCCTTCCCTGATTTGTAATTTACCAATTTGGTTACTAATGTTTGCAGCTGTGAGTCATCAGTGTAGCCAATTGATCATTTCAATTCAGCATATTGAAGGACAATATTGTCCGCATGAACACAAGAGACTTTAGCTATGAAGATGGTGCCAAATGTAGTGCATTGTGGGCAAGGGATTAAAAAAAAAGGGTGATTTAGAATTGGCATCTGAGTGAAAAGTAGAAAATGTGCTGGCATATTTGGAGAACTGGTTTGAAGGGCTAGTACAGGGGTGTCAGGTTTTTGTTATTGTGTTCCAGGTTTGGGTGTTAGCATGTAAACTGCTCAGACAAAAATGTGAATAAAACACTTGTGAAACAACCAAATTGTCGTTTGAAAATACTCTTGGTAGGAAAATCACTGTTCATTCCATTTCAAACCTTTATTTAACCAGGTAGGTCCCAGATCATTGATCTCTTATTCAACCTTTATGAAGCATTCCAACAAGTTGTGTTTTTTGTGCTAAAGCTTTTTCGCCTGTTTGAAAAAAAGTATTTACGCTACGCTAAGCGTCTGGGGCTAAAGCTTCACATTCTGCGCACAATCATGAGAGCAGTACGGATCTCCTCATCAAACACTTCACAAAAAAACAGCCAAAATGTCAACAATATAAATACTACTGTTTTGCACTTTAAAATCTGGCGAATCAGAAAACCGTTAAAAAAAACAGACATAAATCTCTGCATCGGTAGAATTATCTGAGGCGTGCAACCGTTTTTTCCTTGCTGTTATCTGTCCATAGCTACAATAATTAGTATCGGTAATTGATACGCAGACCTATGCTTGTAAGATCAATTGGAGCAGTGATGTCAGTCCTCTATTAGGGTGTGAAACAGTCAATCATGCGTGTCAGCTCTCTGTCTATAAGTCATTCTCCCCTCTATTATAGCTGCAGTGTGTGTGTAACCGCAGACTTTGTTCTCACTCTTTCACACACATGCTGCGCCTCTCCCAACACATTTATGAGAGCTTTACTCACTCTGCTCATCCCCATCGACGAGTCCAAATATACTGCCTCAATCTCTAACTAGACAGAGAGTATATCCACATTGATACAACTAGATATGTTGCTACTGCAGGCCCATACAGCACTCATGCATATCGACTACACTCGCATGGTAACCCATTGTGTGTCCATTTGCATGGATAGCTGCAGATTTATCTGTACTGTAGGCCATAGTGCCGACTTGTGTATGGACGTGTATGGAGATTTACTCCTGTATTAACCCCAGGGTTAGCCATCAGTATTGATTGGAACAGACTTAGCCTGATTTTAATCCCTGCTTGGCCCAAGACTATCGATCAGGGTGCTGAGCTTTCAAGTGGGTTTAACGACATACCTGCCCCTCCTCCAGCCCCTCGGTCCCCTGATTCTGATGCGCTCTTTTTCTACTTGGGTAGAAAAGGGAGAGGTTTGTTATTACACCTTAAAGCAGAAGTGACACAAGAGTTAAGCTCGCACCCACAAGCCCACACACACCTCTTCCAACACCAAGCCATTACAGTATAGGCTGTGACAGCATGCCCGTAAAATATGACTGCACTCATGCTTTTCCTATCTGGAGTTTGTGTTGGACATTGTAAAGCAAGAGCGAGATGAATCTGTGCAGCGAGACAGCAATGTCACGGTAAAAATACCTGCTGGTGAATTATGACCACTCACCTAGAGGTAGGAGCGTCCCTTTATGTCTTTATGGGTTCTCTGAAGACAGTTATATGGCACAACATGGGAACTCTTATAGGTGTCCTGGTGCCTTGGGAGTTGGAGAGTGTTGTGAATTTATAGTTGTACAGGATGGTCACCACTCTGATTGGTCCAGCACAGTAACGATGGAATGGAGAACCTGAGCTTTAAAAGTATCCCAGAGTCTGTGTGTGTGTGTGTGTGTGTGTGTGTGTGTGTGTGTGTGTGTGTGTGTGTGTGTGTGTGTGTGTGTGTGTGTGAGGGATGGTTACTGTGCTTGCCGTTTCTCCTCCATTTGTCCTCCCAGAGGCAGATCAGGCGAAGGGGAAATAAATTGGAGAAAGAGAATAAATCAATGCTAAACTGAGCACCAGTGAGACCTCTAACCCTGAAACTGTCACACACACTCACACACACATGCGGACACACACAGTGTGAAACGTGTCCAGGGAACACTATGTATAAATCCACATACGCACACACAGAGGGCTAAAAGAGAAGAGAGAAAGGGGGTTTCTGCACTGACTTGTATTCCACTTACTGACGCTTCCACCAATCAAAAATCAACCTTGTTCCTAAAAATTATTCTATTGTCGTTTTACAGCGCACTATTTGTTTCTTGTGGAAAAGTATTCATGACAAAAATACAAAACAGTTAATTAAACATAATGACCTACAAAACAAATGCACCTGTTGTGTAAGGACCTTTATCCTTTAATTGCAATAAACTGCTTTTACTGCACCAACTGACAGTTTACACTTCATCTGTTAAAACTGGGGTTTTAACTGCTTGCATCTCTATTTCCTTTAAACAGATAAATTCAAGTGCTGTTTTTGTTTTTTTACATTCACAATGACAATTGAACTCCCTACAGGACCGTGAATGTAGAATATACATTTACATTTCAACTGCTTTCTGCCTTTTCGCCTTTTGTTTTTGACAACTCAAATACCCCAAGTAACATTTAATTGCTTTCACTCCTTACCTACCAGCTGTCACTTCAGCTATTTGCAGTGTCTCTTTAAAATCTCTGGCAATACAATTTCTGTTACAATTTCAACTGCATTCATTACTTTTTAAATGATGGTTCAATTCGCTTTCATCTTCCACACTTTAACTGACCGCTCAACTGCTTTTACTGCTGAACTCAAATTAAAATTTCAAATACTATCAGCAATTTCACTTTCAAAAGCCACTCCAAACCCTTTCAGTGCTTCAACTTCAGCTGACACTTCAACTGCTTTAAGAGCTGCAACTTAGATTGCAACTCCTGCTCCACATGGGCAAACAATGGGCAGTTTAAGACATTTTTTAACACAAAACAATGTCTACACCTGCACATTTTTTTTCTGAGCTAGTGAAAACAATCTGTAAGAATTTGCTGACTGCAAAACCAAAAGACGAAGCACTATAATATCCTTACATCGTTCTGTAATGTTCACACTATACTCTCTGGCTGTACTGAGCTGAGGCTTAGCAGTTGAGGCTACAGAAGGAGTTTAGCACTGGTCGGGGGCAGAGGGAGTGTATAGATTGGGATTATCGGGGTGCATTGGGGAAAAGGCTCTTCACTGTGTTTCCTATTCAACCAAAGTCCTCTAAGACCTCCTCATCTCTTCTGAGAGCAGCAAGCTGAGATCTGATCTAATGCCGAGTGCCACATGCGAGTTAGTTTGTGAGAGAGACACAACACTTTGATGCGAGCCTGCTGGGGATGCGAGTGTGTAAGAGTAATGAACAAGTCCAGAGAGTGTGTGTTTCTGTGTTTTCTGTGTTTCTGTGTTTTTGTGTTTTTGTGTTTCTGTGTTTTTGTGTTTCTGTGTTTTTGTGTTTGTGTGNTGCGAGTTAGTTTGTGAGAGAGACACAACACTTTGATGCGAGCCTGCTGGGGATGCGAGTGTGTAAGAGTAATGAACAAGTCCAGAGAGTGTGTGTGTGTGTGTGTGTGTGTGTGTGTGTGTGTGTGCCTGTGTGCTTACGTTAAGGGGTAATGAAGGAGTCCAGGGTTGATATATGTCTGTGTTTGTGCCTTGTGACTGTGCACTCTCCCTCATCTCATGAAGGGCTGTTTGGGGTATTTTGTGCAGGTTTTGCTCAGGGGGGAGGTAGATTCTTGGGGTCTTGCATTCAGATGTAATTAGCCCAGACAATGGCCTGGTTAAAGCTGGAATCCTTCGAGCCCCCGCTCCCTTTGACTGTGTGGGCCAGCTGTGGAGGAATGGCCATTATCTCCCTCTGTCCGGCAGCATAAAGAAGCCCCCCTGCCCCAGTTACCCCTGCGTTAGGGTTCCCACAGGGGGAGGGACATGGGCCGGTCACACACACTATAGTGTGGACAGAGTGAAAGCAACCAAAAATAAAAATATGCTTCTTAAATCTGGATTTCACAAGAAGACGGTTTTATAATCCACATGTAAAAAGCCACAGATGCTATGGTTGTGTGCAATGTCTTTGTTTTTGTTCTGTCTGTGTGAGTTTCAATCACAAATGTCTCATTGAGAGTTCTGCCTGCGCACAGGGACACTTAAGCCCATTAGACTTGCAATGAAATTGAATCTTTACAGCACAGGGGCCATATAATTACTGTTAATTTAACGCCCAGATTCTTCATCATTAACTCTCACTCTTGAATACAGAACACGGAAACACAGACAGCATGTGTGTGGAGCCACTGCATGTGTTGACAGCCCTTTGACTGAACTAACAGCGACCCCTTCGTCTTGAAAGAACAGGACTCGCATCGTGTATGCGTTATTAAGTCCTGTAATTGGGCAGCCAGTAGTTTGCATATTAGTCTATTAGGGTAATATGTTTTGCCTCTCTCAATACACGGCTTGCCAGAGCCCCTGGCGACACATTCGGTAATTCTCAGAATTACACCTAATCATAATCCAGTGTTCTTTCGATCTCTATAATTCAATATGCGTCAGTTTATGTCTGCGCATCCTTAGCTTGATTACAATCAAAGTATTTATCAATTAACCTCTCACTTCCAATTTGATTTATTTTGTGCGTTGGCCTTTAATTAAAGACATAAACATTTTTTAAATATTTATGTTTTTTATGGTTATTTGGTATAGCTAGGTCTTTAAGCTTGCCAACAAATTATTGCGAGCACATTTGATTTCAGAAATGTTGCACTGCACCTCCTTTTGAAGGTGAAACACGCATATGTTTTGTCCTTTGAGGTTGCTTTAACTTCTTAATAGCTGATATGTTTTACAGCCTCTGTCCCACTTTGAGCCAATACAACCACATCTCCTAAATACCAGTAGGGGCTAAAGTAGGTCCAGGCACCCCCCAGGGCAATAATAGGGTTTCAGATGG
>NW_011369213.1:47524-69594 GCF_000735185.1 Notothenia coriiceps | reverse complement strand
TCGAAGTTCCTTCAGTTAACTTTTTTTAAATTTAATTTATTTTAGTTTTTTAGTTTGGTTTACGTTTTGGTTTAAGTAGTACGACGGTTTACGTTTTAAAGTCGTTTCGTCCCAAACCAAAATTTAATTGTCGGAGCGAACTATTTAGTATTTTCAAGAAATTAGGTTGCACTGCACCTTCCTTTACGTAAGGTAGAAACACGACATATTGTTTGTTTCCTTTGGTAGGTTGTACTTTAACTTTACTTTAATTAACGTCGTGTATATTAGTTTTACTACGTCCTCTCGTCCCTACCTTTAGCGACAATACAACCACATCTACCTAACTACCAAGGTACGGGGACGTAAAGGTACGGTACCGAGGACCCACCCCGACGGACAATAAGTAGGTTACTAAGTGGGGGGGGGGGGGGCTCAGCAGAATGAGGATTAGTTTAATTTCCCTATCGTTGCATTCATTTAAAGATGGGACAAGCAGATTAATGCTTTGATGAATTTACACTAACCAACTCCTCTGTGATTTTCGTAACAGTGCCAAGAGACAAAACTGCAGTACCAGTGTCTACACCTCTACTGTGTTGCAATAATACTAGGTTAAAGGAGTAATACAACAGTGCATTGGAAATAAAAAACTCATTACAGGATACCGTACAGAACACAATACAGAATGAACGCAGTTGAAAGTGCAAAATGTATGTATATTGCTGGATTATTATTTTAGATGCATTACCAAGTAAGCAGCATTTGAATGATGCAGCTGGTCATGGCTCAGCTAAGTGTTGCTACTATTGCCTAATTAATGCATCAAATATATAGCGATATCCTATGTTTGGTGTGTAATCTGTAAAGTTACTATAGCTGTAAAATAAATGTGGTGGAATAAAAAGTAATATATATTTGGATTGTAAAGTTGAATGAAATTGGAAACTTAAAGAAAGTATACACCCTAAAATGTGTTTCAATACTTGTAGATACTTACCATATCTGTAGTCGATATTTGTGAAGTGTTTTCCTCTGAAAGATTGGGCCCTTTTTAGCCATTTCAATTTTTGTGCATTATAAGGTATAAATAATGTAATAATGTATTGAAAATCAAGGACTGTTTCTGTTTTGTAAATACGTTTGGGAAACTTAGCTTCGCGTGTCACTGTGTACATCCATCTCAAAGTTTACCCAACAAGCAGGTGGAAGGAGGCACGGTGGGCGCATCGCAGGCGGAGGGATCCATTCTTGCAGCCTTCTCTCTTTTGGACCCGAGCTGCCCTCTCCGCTCGCCCCGCCTCCCATTATGTGTCCCGACGGCCGAGCGCGCGGCCCCAATGAGCCCTTTGGAACGGAACGAAAAGAAGGAGCGAGCTACAGCTGTGACGTGGGCGTTGTTGTTCCATTCAACGCATTCGCCATGGCAACGGGGCCGAGGCCCTGGAAGCACGCGGCCCCTCTCTCCAAAGGGCAGAGAGGCAGCTGGAAGTGTATCCTCAAGATCACTGCTTACTGCTTCCAATATCACATATTCTACTTCAGAAGCATGAACAAGTATTTGGATTTTGAAGTTTGTTTTGTTTGGCAAACAAATGTGGTCAATATCAATAAATGTGCACATTCTGAATTTTCTGAGCAACTTTTACTCACCGATTAAACCAATAAACATGACCCACTGACCCAGATCAATGTTGTAAAAGTACTTTTAAAATAAACTATTTTTTCTGAGCTTGTTTAGTCTTCTCTGTGTTTACACCCGATGTCTCCCTCCACTTTGTACTCATGCATGCTGCAGGACTGCTAGTATTGTTGGGCAGAGTGATTGGGGTTTCTGTACAATCTCCCGTGACCAATGAGCGGGGTGCTGTCAGGGGTAACCACATCTGTCAACCCTTCTTGGCCAATAAAGAGCGGAGCGAGGCGGACCACAGGTGCGCGCCTCTGCGTCCCCTTGGCACAGCGCCCGGGAGATGCTGGAGAGAGACGCCGAGCTGCCCCGTGGCGCAAAAGAGTTACTGTCAAAGGCAGCCTCCTTTTAACTCCAGCTATCACTCTGGCTCCGATAGTTATGGCGACTGCAACATCCAACCACTACAGCGTCCTCACCACCCCCAGCAGCGCGCAGCCGCCGCACTCGGAGTCCGGGAGCATGCAGCAGGCGGCAGCGTACAGGGACGCGCACACCCTGCTCCAGAGCGACTATAGCACGTTACCGGGCGGTGGACATCCGCTCAGCCACGCGCACCAGTGGATCGCGGCGCTGTCTCACGGTGACAGCGGGACGCCCTGGCCATCGAGTCCCCTCGGAGAGCAGGACGTGAAGCCCGTGCTGCACGACAGTGACCGAGAGGAGCTGCAGAACTCCAGCAGTCTGCAGCAGCAGCAGCAGCAGCAGCAGCAGCAGCAGCAGCAACAGCGACACCCTCACCTCGCGCACCAGCAGGCGCATCACGACGCCAGAGCATGGCGAACCAGCACAGCCACCACGCACATCCCCGGTATGGCGACATCTGAGGGCCAGAGCCTGGTTTACTCCCAGTCCGGATTCGGGCTGATGCCAGGGGGAGAGCAAGGGGGGATGCACCACCACCCCCTGCGGGACGAGGACCACCACAGCCACAGCCCGCACCTCAGCGATCACGGAGGCGGCCCCGGGGCCCACCAGCAGTCTCTCTCACACCATCACGGGGGCCATCAGGATCACTCAGACGAGGACACGCCGACCTCCGACGAGTTAGAGCAGTTTGCCAAGCAGTTCAAGCAGCGACGCATCAAGCTGGGCTTCACCCAGGCGGACGTGGGGCTGGCTCTCGGGACGCTGTATGGAAACGTCTTTTCTCAGACCACCATTTGCAGGTTCGAGGCGCTTCAGCTCAGCTTCAAAAACATGTGTAAACTCAAGCCCTTGTTGAACAAGTGGCTGGAGGAGGCGGACTCCACATCGGGGAGCCCCACGAGCCTGGATAAAATCGCAGCACAAGGACGGAAAAGGAAAAAGAGGACCTCCATCGAGGTGGGCGTCAAAGGGGCTTTAGAGAGCCATTTTCTCAAAAGTCCAAAACCAGGAGGAGTGGAGATCACCTCCCTGGCGGAGAGCCTGCAGCTGGAGAAGGAGGTGGTGAGGGTTTGGTTTTGTAACAGACGACAGAAGGAGAAGAGGATGACACCCGCTGGGGGACAGATACCAGGAGGAGAGGACATGTACGGGGACAGCCCTCCTCATCACGGAGGACAAACTCCTGTGCAGTGACCCCCAGACTATACTGTGAGCAAAACAGGGACCCCTTAAGGAGGAATAATGCCTCCTTATTTGTTTGATTCTCTGTGCTGGACAACTCCAAGCTGGACCTCAGCCAGTTTAAATGTTGGACCCACGGACACACACAGTGGGGATATACAGTGGCACTCCAGCACTAAGAATGCGCAGAGCAGAGAGCTGTGTGGAGAGGGTTCATGCCGCGGAACTGCCGAGCATACTGGGATATGCGGCTGGTGTGTGCTAACCAAAAAAAATATGAAGAAAAACAGCGACATTGAAATGCTTTTCTAAACCTTAAACCGAGGCGCCAATGTTTCCTTATGTAATGTGTCATTAAAGAAAGGCAGAGTGGTAAGTGGACACGAGGTGTCCGCGGGGGAACATTTAGAAACAAGCTCCGGGCTCGATGATAAGTCGCAGTCAGTGTGGGTAAATAAACGCCATCTTTCCATCATAACAAAAGCAACAGGGGTTCTTCCCAGCTCGTGGCTATAGAGGGCTGAAATGGCAGACACCTGCTGTAGCCTACAATGTTTAAAAAATCAAGCCAATACCAGCCAACTGCTATTATTATTATTATTATTATTATTATTATTATTATTATACAATTCTCATTATGCATACACTTAATGTGATGCATTGATTGTAGTGTCAGCTGCACAATAATAATGTATTCTAATTGAATGTCCTTCCTTGAAAATGTCTTGCTTTTGGATAATAATTATAATATTAATAATAATAATAATAATAATAATAACAACAATAATTTGACCATACAGACTGGGCATTGGTTCACTTTAATGCTTTTCGTTCTGTGCAGACATCTCTGTGCGCCTGTTTACAGTGTGTTTTTGATGTTTGTTATTTCCGTACTTTTCCAAAATGCTGTGAAGAGAAAGACCGAGACTGTCCGGCTGGAACACTCAAAGCAATCCAGCCCATTTTTGCCTTCCTTTTACAAAGAAGAACAAAACTGAATATATATAAACTGGTACCAGCTCTAGCCGCAGTGGCTAAACTACTACTGTGGGACTCATTCATCCAGACTATGTGTGGGATGTATTTCCTTTTTTTTGTATGGCTTCGTTCGTTCGTTTGAATGTTTGTTTGTTTGCTCAGTTTTTCTCTGTCAGTCTGTGCCAAAGCACAAACACAGACACGTGTTCTTGTGCCACTTAAACCCTGTGATTAATAACCTGGTCTGGTTATTGAGGGATGAACTCTCTCACTGAAATCTAAAGAAAATACAGAAACTCAAATCCAGCTGAAGGATGCAGATGAGTTAGAAGAAAATGTTGTTATGATAATAACCAATAATGTGATTTTTTCACTTTTTACATGAGACGTTTTGCATTTGAGAAACTTTCAGATAAGGCCCAGTTTAAAATGTCAGAATCCCTTTTTTAATTACGTCATCGTCAAATATTTAAAATGAAGCGTTTTAGGTTTTTTAGTGATACGCTGTCCATTTTGCTTATTAAAGTGTACACATAAAAAAATCGCCTTTATTTAATTCCTAATATTTATGTTATGTATAAACACTTATTATAATTTAGACAAAATCACAGGAAATCCTTCAGCTGAATTTGAGTTTCTGAGGTGAAAAAAAGAAAAACCAAAACAAAATATCATCGACCTGAAATCTGTGATCTAACGAAGAGGAAAAATAAATCAACGATTGCACAATTTCTATATGCTTTTTTGTCATTAAATCGTATTTGTTTTATATAACACTGCAGTCTTTGCACGTTTATTGAGCCTGAAGAAAAGTCGCAACTCTCTCCTGAAGATAAGCTTTTCCTTTTAAATGATTGCTTCCTTGCACGCTCGCCATTCTAATTATGGATTTTATCAATCCGGCTCGGCTGCTTTAAAATGGTCCTTCAGCTGTTTCGGTTAAGTGTTTGTACCGCTGATCTGCACTGATACTGTTGTGAGGAGAGAGATCCGGGAAGATGCTCACACAGACAGTCAATAGGCTGAAATGGAAACAAACCGCAGCGTTAATTAATATTCTCATCAGGATAAATGTGGCAACTAATTGAGGATTGTCACGAGGCGACATGTATAACATCAAAACAATAAACGCTTTCGTGTTTGCACACGGGCCTGCAGAAGGTTTACACAACAAGAAGGCCTAACTACAGGTGTAGAGCAGAGGCTGATGCATTATAAACTATAGGCCTATTTGTTTGTGTGTGTGTGTGTGTGTGTGTGTGTGTGTGTGTGTGTGTGTGTGTGTGTGTGTGTGTGTGTGTGTGTGCGTGTGTGTGTGTGTGTGTGTGTGTGTGTGTGTGTGTGTGTGTGTGTGTGTGTGTGTGTGAGCGCGTGTGTGTGTTTGTTTGTGTGTGCGTGTAATCTGGCCTGCTACCTTTCCTTTACATCATAAAATAATTAAGAACAACTACAATTTCGATGTTCCAGAATATAATTTGAATACTTCTAGAAAATCTTAAATACACATATAACATTTAAATATTGAGTGGAAGTTAAAATTGTTTTTCAATTAGAGAGCCAAGAAGCTTGTGATTCAGTGTACATTTAAAAAGAGTATTATTGAGTCTCATTATTGTGTCAGACATTTTTACTATTTTATTCAGTATAGGAACTATGTTAGAAAATGGGTTTCATATTCTTTCTTATGGTTGCTTTTACCCATGTCTAATATTTGTTACATGTTTGGGCTGATCAGTGGCCAGATCAGAATCGGTCTTCTGGCGCCTCCTAGTGGCTGCTGGAGGTTAAAAGCAGGCATGAGTTCCTGCTTCACCCTCAGTGAATGTTTTATTTCCATGTGACAATGCTCCTTTCTAAATGATACCTTACAACCAGGACAAAGCTATTTTATGAAATAATATTTGTATTTTACTCTGCAATTTAGGTTGTTCATCAAACCAGTGGACACCTTCCAGTATGATTTCAGCATTCGATCTATTACAGTTCTTTATTACTCCACCATATACATGTTTTAATGAAATGTGAAGGGTTATGAAAGTTATTACAATTCACATGTCGGAAGATGAAATGCTTTAGTTAACAAATCTGTAATTAGATAATAAATAGAAGCGTACTCAGTAACAATTAAAGGTAAAATGGAGACAAAGTAAAAACATTTTTGTATTTATCTTTAGCAGAGAATACAAATGTAAGTCTTAATAAAGAAAACTAATAAATATATAATTGGATTATCTATTTTGGCCCTATATTATCGATGAACAAATACAAATGCATGAATGTTCATCCCTTGCTGCAGCTAGTAAATTGGAGTCAATATTTTTTAATGAATATTTTGCAAATGCAGCTGTCGATTTACATTGTGTTTTAATAAGCTGGATCTGTAAAGTAACTCAAAACACAAGCCATCAAATATAAAAGTAGCAGTTTACAGAAATAAGATAGTCAGTAAAGGAGACGAACTCTTAGTCAATTATTAGGCTATTTTTCAAAAAATCTGATCAAAGATGTGCATAAGAAAACATTTTTAACATTTTAAACAAAAAGTATGAGTTTTTCTGGATTTGGATGTGTGTGTGTGTGTGTGTGTGTGTGTGTGTGTGTGTGTGTGTGTGTGTGTGTCTGCTAAAACAGGTCTAGAACCAGCTCTCTAGGGGACCGTGTTGCCTGGATTCGGTCCTATCAGGAGGCGACCATCTGCCCTGCTCCCGGCCCTCACGCTCATACAGGCATCCTCTGCATTATTCATATTTTTACACAGACAGACACACACACACACACACGTTCACTCCACCATGCCCCTCCACATCATGCACAGCCACGTGTCATACACACACACACACACACACACACACACACAGCTGCTACCTCTGAAACTGTACGCGTCTCCGACTCACCAGAGATGGGTTTTATACTCCGGTGTCATTGTCAGTCCTGAATTGTCTCCTCCGTCTTGTGTGCTAGGAGATCTCTCAGGGATTCTGCACAATGGCCACAGAAATGCACCCAGCCAAAGTCATCACATATCATTCTGGACTGTTTGTCCCTCTCCCTTTTCATGCCCTTTCCTCACCAGAACCCACGCTCCGTCTCCACAGCGGCACTTTCTCTTTCTCTGCCCCCCTTTTTCTCTCTCCATTTCTCCAGAGCTCCTGCACAAGCACAAAGAAAAGGGCAGAGAGCTAATCTTCAGCATTGTTGGGTGGGCTTTGTATTGTCATATGGTAGCAGGCACGGAGGGACAGGGATTATGAGACGGATATATGCCAGAACATACCCACCTCCAAGTGTTGATACAGAGATTTCTTTCTTTAGGTCCATATGGCTTTTAATGCACATTTCACCACAATAATGCAAAAACAAGGGTAAAATACCACAGCAATATTTAATGAAATATTATGAGTAATCCATTGTCATACAGCTTTTTATCTCTAGGTATGATACATTCATAAGAATCTTTTTTTTTAATAAGTACAGAGCGATTTCTTTTCATGTTCGCTTATTAATTAGAATTTCTGGCTCTCTTATTTACAGTTTGATGAGAATCCACAGGTGTTTCAAGCACACACAACACCACAAGACAATATGGCTTCTATAGTCTACAAGCAGAAATCTCGATGAGAGCGACTGACCTCTGACCTCTGAGGAACACAGACAGATGAAGTTGCCTACAGAGGAAAACCTGTGCAGACAGTTTCCTGTTGTGGATGACAAAAGGACATCAGCTGATCCGAGCTCTAGCAGTCAGTTGAGTTATTTTACCTCAAAATGTCACGTTTCTTTTCTTGTAAGGTTTCAACTTGACATGAAGCTCTTTCCACTCTGACAGTAACATTTGCAGCAGAATGAGGGACTTATATTCCAACACAATGACATAGATATTATGATATGAATATAACATTTACCACACATGACATCTCAAAACATGGACACGCATGCGATTACGGCAATGACCGGTGGCAACGTGAAAATGCAGTTGTTTCAGTGGAAGTCAGAGAATCGACAGTATTGCACTACAACACAAATCAATACACTTGATTGACTCGCCCAGAGAAGAGAAACACATGTAAACAGAAGAAGAAGAAAAAGTGCAAAATAATCAACAACATTTCAGTCGCTTAAGATCACAGCCACCATCGAAATCAATAAATATAAACAAGGAATACATAATGAAGTGATATGACATATAAAAACATAAGTCATATGCTGGCACTGATAAAAAAGTAAACTGCTGAAGGAGTCTGTTTTTGACTCAAGACGAGAGAAGGCAAGAGCATGCAGGCCAAGGGGTTTAAGACACAGAATGTCATCTTTCCTTTTATGTATATTGTTGTATTAAAATAAATCTGCAGTGCGAACAGATATAACCTTTACCATCGTCTTGCTTAAGGCTTTCATTTTGAAGCCGAAATGATTGATGTTTTTTTATATTGTTACACGGAGAACAACGAAGGGCTAAAGACTCAATGATGTCAGCCTACGGAAGCCGATTGCAGCCAAACTGTTTCATGTGTTAAAGTCAAGTGTGTTCTTATAACAAGATATTTTCATGTTATAATAAGAAGCTTTTCTTGTTATATAACTAGAAAAGTTTGAAATGATAACGTGATAAGATTGTTTGTCTTAATATCTTGGAAATATCTTGTTAAAACTGAATTAAAACTTGAAACTCTTTAATCTCTTAATTAGTTTAAACTATACTGCTACATATAAATGCTACTTATAATCAACTCATAAATGTAATTTTTGTCTGATGCCGACTGATGCTTTTGAAAATAAAATCGCAAAACATTATTAATAATAATAAAATTATTTAGGCAAATATTTAATTATTAAAAACGCTGAAAAACGCTTTAAATTGTAACTCCTTAATGTAAAGCTCCTTAATAAAAGAGTTGGAATTAAGCTTTGTTTTCAGCATATTTTTCAGTTGAATTAAACTCATCAGTGCCCTCTAGTGGAGAAAAACTATATTAAACCTATTTTGGCATATCTGTACTGCACCTTTTTGAGACACTTTATGCCAATACAAATACTGTAAATATCTGCATTAAGGCCTGGTCACACTGGCATATAAGACATTTCTATTAATTCATATTGCAAAGTAAAATTGACAACGTGAAACAATAAGGTGTGCTCGGGAGGAAATGCTTCGGCTGTGAAACCTCACCAATGTGCCGTCATTCACACACAGAGTGACTCACAAGCTGACACACTGCATACCCCACGCTTGCATCCATATTGACACACAAAATGTTGGTATGTGCATTTGCTGAGTGACAAACACACATAGAACCTGCGCCGAACCATCACACACCAAAAACAACTCGTATAACATTAACTTGCATCTGCTCTGTTATTGCTTCACATGTTTTCTGAGCAATCCATCATTCTGATTCAGAGAGTCTCCATAACAAAACCATAACTGCTAAAAAAAAAAAGTACTTTAACAGGATCAATTGGTTACATCCGAGGCACCGGAGAACATACTTCTAATTGAACGAATGAGCCAGCTAACACATGAAGACAACATCCTCAAAGTGTTTAAAGGGAGATTTTCATTGGCAAGTTCAAGCCATGCACTTCAATTCAAAAGATCTATTGCATCTATTTCTACATGATTGTTTAACTGGCTCTCAATGCTTGAATGGAGGTTCAAATGACCTTAAGCTACTCTTTATGACAATATATGTCGCCCATTACTCTTCTAACGCAGGGAAAAATGTTCCTTTTTGGCAAAAATAATTGTCTAAATAAGACAAACGATAAGTGCTAATGGCAGATTGCACTATTTAAATACGGGCAGCAGGCATTACTGTCATATCGCAGGTGTGTAGGCGGATACAGCACAGGAGGTCACAGGGCGGCTCACACTGATCCTGGACCAGCAGAGTGTATTCATGTAGACTACTACAAGACACTTTGAGTCGTTGTGTCCGACACAGAGAACACCTACAGTATTTACACCGTATGACAGAGGGGGTGACTCTATATATGCAGGCTATCTATACTATGTATACTCATATATATTATATCTAATAAATCTGCTCCGTTTATATATTTACACTGAATTGTATCCATTCACATGAATGTCTGTACAGTTAGTCGATGTCATATCAATACAAGGCGTTTAGGGTTCAGTTAGTCAAACACACACAAGGCTGGACGGTGCAAGTTGCTACGAGGGACGACGGAGGTGGGGGGTCAACACATGTTGTTGCCATTGAGACCTGACAACAAGTAGGAGTTGTCACGGCGGATGACCACGTGGAGGAGTTTCTCAGCAGGGCGTAATTTACTCCTGACTTTTGAATCCTGTTCTTCTTCTCTATCCTCCTACTCATACTTTCTTCTTCTCTTCCTTTGTTCTGATCCTTCCTCCACTCAACTCAACGTCCTCAAACTTCTCCACTGACACAGGAGACGCCAGCTCTCCTCCCCAGAGGCTTTCTGTTCAGAGGAAGTGGGGCATGTGTACAGGAGGGACGCAGCTCCCTCCCTGTGGTGTGAGCACTATCTAGTGTGTTTCTACACGTGGGTGTTTCGTCAACACTTGTCCATTTCAGAGCACTCCGTGTCCATGTCTGAGTCATACAGCGAGACACCTGTAGGGTCGCTGTCAGGAGACAAAGGGTCCTTTGGCGAGTGCGTTTGTGAAGTGTGCGTGTGTGTGTCGTCTTGGAAGGTGTCCGTGCGGGAGTACAGGCCCAGGTCGGCGAGTTTGGAGCTGCTTTCCTCGGAGGTGTCGCTGTAGCAGAAGTCCTCCAGGTCCACGAACCACTCGGGCCAGAATCGCCGGCGGATGCGCTCGCAGTACATGGCCAGGTTGATGAGCTCACCTGCAGGAGGACAGACAGCCGAGTGTCACAGTCAAAGTCAACTTTATTGTCAATCTTTCAGTTTGTGTGTGCAGACAGAGAGATCGAAATACCGTTTCCCACAATCCAGAGGAAATAAAAAATACAAATATATATAGAAAAAAAAATGTATAAAAAAAATATATACACAATCAACACACACATTTATACATATGCACACATTAAAGATATAAATAAAAGCACAACAATCAATATATACAAAATAAGAAGCTCTGAGTCATTTCATATTGAACAACAAAACACTACTACCTCCCTTTATGAGTCTATGTGCTAGGACTTTGACAGTTAAAGTCTATCTCCATTCAAAAATGTGTTTTTCAATGTGTAGACACAGTTACAAACGTACCTGATGTCTTAATTATGTTGACCTTAAAGCATTAACACTCGATCGAAAAATCGATTTATGAAGGGTGTTATGTTTTATACTTTCTTCATACTCTATGTTGTAGATTCCTATTTTGTTGAACTCACCTTTGATCAGATGCTCTGGGCGAGTTCCCGGTAGCGTCCACATAGCAGGGGCCAGGTGACTGAACACCGCAGCGTCTACTGTGGAAAGCTTGGAGCCCATAAGATACTTCTTATCACCTTAGTGAGCACACAGAGAAAAAGACATGTCAGGCACATTTCAAATCCATGTTTACTAGACGTTTTCATTCAAAATAAAAGGCACTTGTTCACATTCTTGTTGAGATCTACACATAAGGATTTATACCATTCTCATGTTAGTATGCTATGTATAAAACCAGAAGTTGGTTAGCTTAGCTTAGCATACATATTGAATACAGGGGAAAACAGTTAGCCTGACCCTTTCCATACATACATTTTTACAGAAAATGTTTACAGCTTTACATTTAGCTGAAAAGGAAAAAGGTCCCTTCTGGCCACACAGTAAAAGGTGTCATAGATCAATTGACACCTTAAGGGTTATAAAGCTTTAACTTTTGCAAGTATTTTAATGTAACAACACTTCCCACCAAAGCTCTACTACATGCTCTTGGATCTGTCTCTATTAAATCTCTTATTATAAACTGCCAAACCTTGTGTATTGATTATAGACTGCAATGCTACCATTTCACCACAGCAGGTCAGTGTTGTGCTGTTATTTGACAAGTACAAACATGATGCTACTGGTTATAGTTCTCATGGCACACATTGAGAAGCCATTGCAACGTTTCATTTAGCCAATAAAGCTGTTGATCCGCTTGCAGGGGAATTATATGGAGAGAGAGGAGACACAAATTGTTACTGAGTCTCACAATGACAAAGTGAGTGCCGTAAATCTCTTCAAATACAGAGTGTACTCACAAATGCTGGAGAAAAACGAATTGTGCTGCTCCTTAAGCTTTCACTTGGCCACTTATATTTTTGTATTCTCTTTTTTTCATTGAGATAGATATACCAATTTCCACAAAAGGTTTTGATTTCTCCTTTTAAAACATGAAAAAAAGCTAAAGAAAATATTCAGAAATATCAATAGAATTAAAATTAAGATTAAACTTTTCTCCAAAAGTCCCTTCACGTGGCTAAATGTACTGTATGTTACTGTCATTTTTAGGGTAACATCATCTTTATTCCCCCAGTCAATCATGAAAACCCCCACTGATCCATTATTTAGATTCTGATCTCAATACAAATATGAGCTCACCTAGTAAAGTGGCCAGGGTGCGCATGTCCTTCTCCATCAGGGCGTAGACCTCGTCCTCGGAGAAGCGTCCGATCCCGTGGCCGTACATCTCCCTCTTGACGATCCCCCCCGTCAGGTGACTCAGGATCCACTTGAGCAGGTCGCTCAGCGGGCCGCTCACTGACAGCATCTTCTGAGTCTCCTCCAGGTTGTCCACCCACTGGCAGTAAGCTATGGTCCTGCAACACAAACACACATGTGGTTCAGACATAGTGCCTTTGTTGTTACGAAATAAAAAGCCACAACATTTGAATGATTTCTGTATTGTTATTGCTTACATTTTTACATTTTGTAGAGTCTCAGAGCCTAATGGTTAACACTTATATTAATGATGTTTGTATGAAACCAAATATTAGCATAGTCTGGTTTTAAAAAAAAGGATTACTACAATTTGAAGCAGGGGCTTTAGACTGAAAGCTTGATATAATGAAATGCATTATTTTATGCTGTTATGTTATGGGTTTCAAAAGGGTCAGACTTTCTGTATTTTTGCTAAACAGTTTGTTATGGAAGCTAAGGTTGAACTTCCAAAAATCAAATGAAAAGCACAGGCGAAATGAATAGAAAATTCAAAAGCGAATAAACGGGCCAAGTGAGGTACAAGGATTGAAAGAAATGTTGATGATTAATATTCCACATTCCATATATAACTTGAGTGAACCCTCACCAGTAGAAATGCTCCTCCACCATCTTGGTGATGGCGCGGGACACAGCCTTCTCCTGCGGCGTCAGGCTCTTGTTGAGGCTCACGCCCAGCCGCTCCTCCAGGTAGTCGATGATGAACTCGGTCCCAAACACCTGCTCCTGGTTGTACTCGATCCACGGCATCTTTCCCTGTGGTGATAGCTTCCCATCAAAGTAGTTCTGCGAGAGAAAAGGGATTCAGGAGAGAAGACACAGAAAATAAAAACAGAGAATAGACGTGGTGATTAGCATTAGGTAAATACAATTTGAATTGAATAAAGAAAAGCATTTGTTTATCCCTTAAAGGAACCACAGTGACAGAAGCAACATAGACTCAGAGTTGGAAAATAGTGGATCACAGCAAAGGATTCATTCCTTTTCTCACTCTATAAACTCACACCATTAGAGAGTCACTTTAGGAGAATCAAAGACAAACAGGTGAAGTAGTATTTCAGATGGATAACCACAGCGGTACCTGGTAGGGCAGGTCCACCATGCGGAGGTAGGTCTCCATCTTAAGGCAGAAGGGGGACAGGGACGGGACGCCAGATTTGGGCCTGGAGAACTGGTGGAGTATGATGGCATCTTTAGAGTCCAGCTCTTCCTCCTTTCTGCGTGGAGGACAGAACAACAGAGCTGTAGATCATGCAGAAGAGGCTCGAAAACATTAACAAACAAAACATGTGTATGTGTTTGTACTTTGAGGAAACATTATTCTGTTTACAGTCAGATTAAGGTAACTTCAAAATAGGGACAAAAAAACACATCAATAAAAATACAAATTAGATGACAGGGTTAGGTTTTACGTTAGGTTTCTCCATTCTAGTGGTAA
This sequence comes from Notothenia coriiceps, assembly GCF_000735185.1. Taxonomy (NCBI): domain Eukaryota; kingdom Metazoa; phylum Chordata; class Actinopteri; order Perciformes; family Nototheniidae; genus Notothenia; species Notothenia coriiceps. The sequence goes on along the minus strand of NW_011369213.1, from coordinate 55,318 downwards.
TGGCTAGACCTGCAGGGTCTTATACTTTTCAATAATAAATAAATATAATAATCTGATAATTGTTGAGATTATTGGATTTATCATTTGAATGAAATAATGTCACAACATTTGGAAAAAAGTCTATTGAATTATTTTGCAGTTTAGGTGACATCTTGTAATGTCTAAACATATTCATTTGACTATTACAGAGAACTAACAGCCAGCACATTTTCACATTTAGAACCAGAATAGAGACTGTAAGCAGTGAAGCTGCTTCAAACATTACAACCGATAAATATCTTATCAACAGAATCATTTTGGGTGCAGTGATTTATCAGGAATTTGACTGATTACTTAAACTCTACTAAAGGCTAAAGCAAGGCTAGGCAGGCATGATCACACACCAGCCAACTACCCTGAGAATCTGTTAGGACATTTGCAACCCTTAAGTATAATATCAATTTAAGAAGGTCCTGCATTATATATGTATTCATTGCGTCTGTTATATTGGTGGTTACATGGTTTATTATTTCCCCATCATATGATCTAAAAATGCCACAAATTAAGTTTTAATCAGAACAGTCAAGTAACAGGTGGTACTGAAACTACTCTCACATATATCTATTAAGCCAGCAGCCAATTAGCTTAGCTTAGCATTATGACTGGAAAAAGGAAGAAATTGCTAACCTGGCTTTGTCTACCAGTCACTAAATCCATCATTCAGCACCTTTAATACATTAACGTGTTAATGTTAAATATATAAGTGGTACAGTTTACAGTATGTCACTTCAACCTTTCAAAACCCCAATGCACATGTGTGATTGTATAGGGGTCGGACCATTTCTTGGCCCGCGACTTCCTGTACCCTCTGGTGTAATGTCAAAGAGCCAGGCTAGCTGTTTCCCTGTTTCCATTGTTTATGCTAAGCTAACCTGTGTGGTCAAATAGTGTGCAGTGAATAAATCCAATTATCCGCAACCTCCCATGAGTGATTGTCAGCCCCTGGGCTGTATACACCGGCCAAGGGAGAAACTGCAGTGTCAAAACAATGCATCACACCCTCATGAAGGATTATGGTGCATCGACATGGATACTGTTGGGGGCTACTTCACGGACAAGGGCAGTGGGCCCTGCAAGTGGCAATTAATTCATGTGTGCACAATGCAGAATGAACGGGAGCTGTCCTGTGTGAAGCGCTGAAACCTAAAAACAAGCAGCCTCAGAGGAGAGGAGCTGTCTATTGCAGCATGGTGCTGAAATGCATACTCTCTTTAAAGGGGCTGCTTTTGGTGCAATAAAATGACGAGGGTCCCATACAATGAATCATAGCATAACAGTGAGGGACACAGCTTTAATTGTTAACGTCAGGCAGAACCAAAACAAGCGAGAAACATGACCCAAAAAGCTGGCCTGCCACCCTGTATGACCTCCATCAGAATGGGTTTTTAACTGCACCACAAACAGCCTCCGTATACAAATCGACCCAGAATAAATGGCAGCTATAGGTATACTGGTATAATGTATGTAGGGCCTTCACACCACAATGTCATCATTTACATTTTCACAACGAGGCTTCACATTGATCGTCAATGACATGTGTCTATTTTGTTATTGACTGTGTTTTGCTTGTTCGTTCGTCAACAACAGTGGGCCTGGACTGCATGTAATCCGAGCTCTTTTTTTTTTTTAAAGGACAGCATCCTAAAACCCTTATTCAAACAAATAATAAAGATAAATACATTCATATGGATCATTTGAAGGCACCATAATCTTGTCTGACCGGTGAATAACCTATGTATGGGGCTTAGGGTTTACTTTTACATATAACTGCAGTACTTTAGACTGAAACCATACACCGGAACGTGCGTATTGGGGGGGGGGGGGTCACAATAAAAATTACACAAGATGAACCTATGTCGCCTCGTCCTTGAGATACATTGAAAGTGACCCCCTGTCAGAGTCTATTATGTCAGTTCATGTTGCAAGGGAAGTGTTAGAAATAGGCCTACAGACTAACCTCTAATAAACAACATAGGAAATAAGCAATTGTCCTTTTGTAAATACTGCAAATAAACGCGAAATACAAAGGGTGACCTTTGCCGTATAGGTCGCTCGCCATTTGACCAATCCACAACGAAAAGCCAATACATAAAGATAATGTTTTAATGTGTGTGCTGGGAGATGGAGTTACGTTACATCACAATCCACCCACTCACGATTCCTTATTCTCCACTGACTCCGCTCGTTTACCCCGCCCACATTAAGTATTATCAAACCACAGAAATAATACAGCAGATCTGGGATATTTGGAGTGAAACACGAACAGAATAACATCAACACAGTCTGAATGTGGAGTGTGGGTTAAGGTGACCCCTCTGTCCCCCCTCTCTGGTTGTGTTGTCGGTACCTGATGGCCAGCAGTTCGTGCAGCAGATAGGCAGCGGCAGCCAGCAGAGCTCCTCCGGTCAAATAAAGCGTCTTTCGCCACCACGAGTCCGAGCCCAACGCTGACATGATCCCGCCGTAGTCCTGCAGAGGGTAGGCGATGATGTACCCATAAAACGAGAGCTGCTCATCGGAGCCCAGCAGGCCTGAAGAGAAGCTCTGGCTCTGGCCAAGATCAACCACACAAGATCGCGTCCAGGCAAACCCGACGCGCCAGTACATGCTCTCTGTCTCCGGCCACTTTCCGCCTCACTCTGGCAGCTCGGGGCTTCATCAGCGGGGGCTTCATTGGTGCAGGGGGGTGCAGGTGCAGGACGACTGGAAGAGGAACGGCCGACTGGACGCAAGCGGCCCGCCCGAAGCTTGTCCCCGCAGCGGGGTTGACATCCTCCGCAGCCCGCTCAGAGTCGGAGCTCGCTGGATGAAGCACTCCTTACAGAAAAGTGAACAAAGCTTCCGGTGGGGTCTTTCAAAAATAAATGTCCATCATGCGTTGCAACATTTGAGAATAACAACCTTCCCTGAAGTGTAAGTGGACTACTAATATTTAGCTACAAGGGCCAAAAATTACTGAGACCTCAAATAATAACTTATAGCCTAACACAACACAAGATAGGCATGGAAATGTAACTGAAAAGCATACAAACATATTAATACATAGCAAAGAAAGTAACTGATTTTGGGTTATCTATGAGCAAAGGCAGTTTATAATATCAAAAAATGTATACCCTATTCGAATAGCAAAAATACCCCCAATAGTAGCACATAGATTTGTCTAAGCGCTTCGAGATTTGTCTTGGAAGATGAGAAGCGCTATATAAATTAAATGTATTATTATTACGACATAACACCAATAAAGCTTCCCCAAATATTGAGGATTCATATCTCTGGGGGGATACACATTTTTTCCATTGGCTGTGGCACAAGTGTTACACATCTATTTAGTTTAAAATGTATTCACCCATAAGGCACTTATCATAATACACTATCCATTCATTGATGTGTCAAACTGTCTTCCATAAATAAGACCAACCAATGTATCTCTACAGTTTCGCATTTAGCTCCTAAATCTGTCAGATGATCGATCTTGTTTTAGTTTCTCTCTCCTATAGTAAAAACTAAAATATGATTTTATTTTGAAGGAAAAAGGCCCTGGCTTCCGGTAGAGTTGACGTTTTTCTCTTCACGCAGGTAACGTGACGTCACGAGGACAGGCTGTACCCTGGCTGTACCCCATGGTACAAACACCTAGAGGCGACAACAGTAAACACATCTTCTATGTTTTTCATTTAATGTTTTCTTAACCAACATGATACAATTTAAAATGTATTTTGTGCAGTATGCCCACTTTAACTCCCATTGCTCTGTTATTAAAAATATAGACTTTGTCTTGTCCAAACTGATCTGCAACATGTTGGGTGTTCTTTGTTTTTACCACTAGGGGTCCTACCACAGCCTCTGTGACATTGAAGTTAGGTAATGGGACTGAAGCTGAAGAGGGGTTTTGTAACATGCTGGAAGATTCCTCAAAGTCCAGCTTGAACAATAACATTGAACGGCTTTGTTTTGCACACCACACTTTTATTACCATAAAGGATCTTCAAACAAAGACTTTCAAGTAATACCATTTTGGGCACTGTTTTTACCAGAACTAATAAGATTATTTAGGTTTGGTGAAGCCCTTTACATTTTCACACTCATTCCCTCGTGAACAGTCATGTAACAGATGGAGCTGCTGAGGGGGAGGAAAATACCAGAGGGCAAAGCGGAGCTGAATCCAACTTTCCCCAGTGGCTTTTTGTCTCCTTCACTCAGTATGAGAAAATGGCGTTTAACAGGTTTTGGTACCCTTTCCGTTGTTATTCCAATGGTTACAAAATGAAGTGTACAGTAAGCTATTGAGGAAAGATTTGAAGATACACCCACACATTGCAAAAACATCCATCCCTCAAATGCATTTAACAGCGACAATGTGATTGTATGAAGGTTTCTTGAGTTACCAGCAGCTTTCATTTTGTAAGGCTTTCAAGCACCTTGTTCCGAGGACAGCCACACAAACTCCCGCTGTATTATAATCACAAAAATATAGACACCTACAGGTATATTCACACATCAGTTTCCACAATTATTGAAGAACTAGTTGGCAGATTTGAAAAAGAAAGACAAATCTAGAACGATTGCATCAAAACAAATCTCAGCAGTTAAAAAAAGAAAGAGCAATTCTTTGACGAATTACAAACAAAAGTTTTACAAAATAGAACTTTATGCACAACACATTATTTTACAGCTAAAGAAGAGTAAAAGAAAAATAATTACAATAAAATTAGATTTGTTGAAAAACAATATCATGACAGTGACAAAAAAGGGGCCACTTTTATATCAAGCACTAGCACAAAGCTAAACAAGCCCATGATTTCCATTTTATTCTCCTCAATGAAGCCAAAACCTAAGATGAAATAAATGAATAGAATTATAAAGGACATTTACAAAAGAGAAGGGGGAATGGGACGAAGGAGGTGGAGCTGTCGTGATTCAGAGAGTTTATTATAACCACTACCTGTCTTGGGCTTTTTACTGCTGTAGTTCATGATCAACTAGCAGAGACCTTACAGGGTAGCGGCATCCAATCAGATCGCAGTTACACAGGGGGATAACCAATCAGATCCACACAGGATTAAATCATTTTACAGAGAAGACAGCTAAAGTCCACACACACACACACACACAGCACTTTTGATCAAGTATTCTCAAATCCCACAGAGCTCCATGAGAGGACTCGCTCCTCGGGTCTGTTCAAGGATGTCAGGATCATCACAATGACATTAAACCAGCCCTCTCCCCCTCTCCTCCCCCCCTTACCTCCAAATGTTCCTCAGTTTTAATTCAAGTCAGGAGCAGAATACAAAGTCTCCTCGAGTCGAAACTGCTGTCCCAGATCGTCCGCTTGCTGGGGGCATTTCAGCTTCGTCTGCTCGCTCTATCCATTCACCCATTATGCTCAGAGAAGGGGAAACGCGAGCACGTGGCTCTCAGAGTTTGTTGCTCGAAGCACCACAACATCGCAAAGTTTGTGCCGCGCGACATTTTGAAAAAAAGATCCACCCCCTCACTACCGTCAACATTATGGATTCCAACCGACGTGATGACGCTAAGACTGGCTGTAGGAGTTGCTTTGGTTCCCATTTGAGCTCTGGTCACTCTCACTGTATAAGACATACGGAGAAAGGTTGGGAGGAAATGATTACATACAAGTCATTAAGATAAAGTACAACAAGAGCAAATGTGACAATGACAACACACAAATGCAACACCATTTGGGATCTTAACTTCTTCTATTATAACTTTATTGTAAAGCACAAAGCAACTTTTGAAACTTGTGTAAGGTGCTGTATAGGCAATGCTAATATAACTATTATAATTTGTCTAATTTGGCATATGCAATGTAGTTGTATAATGTTACTCTGACACCAGGTAAATGCAGCTTTATGTTTAAGCGTGGTAAAAAATATTTACTATACTTAATTTAATTTATAAAGCCAAATTTAAAAAATGTACTAGGACTATACGAGTCAGGCTTACCTGTTGGGGGGAGGTTTGGGCTTGGGCATCTTGTTTATCACCGCAGCTATCTCTTTCCTGTCGTCAAAGTTTTTCCACTGGTCATAAAGCTTCAGGATGACGCGGATGATCTCCAGGATCTTGACAGAAAACACACAAAGACAGAAGTCAGCTTGTGTGGGTCCATAAGTTCCTGTTAGTATTGTACAAGGATGTTTATTAAAACGGCTCCAGATTCCAGACCCGAGTTCAGAGTGGCAGTCAGGTTCAAATGGTTATATATAAATAGATAGAAGGTCATTTAGGAAGTATATGATAAGTCTATTCTCTGTCTATTTGAAATTCCTAAGCCCCTATGCAACTGTTTATTTGTGTGTGATTATTAGGCCACGGCACTTAAACGTGTTTGTAAACCGTCAGCAGGAAGCCAGACTGTGGCCAAAGTTGTAAAAATGACAGTGAAGACAAATGTGCCAACCTTTTACAAAAAATAAATGAAATTCTGCAACACGGACAAACTGATTTGATCCAACGTATAAACAAACCTGTGGCATACAAGTCACCTTGTTCTGTATGAATCAATAGAGATGATTAACTGGGAATAACAGATGAGTCACTTAGAAGTGAGAGGTTGCATCTTTTTCTGTTAAAGGGATGGTCTGACATTTCTTGATTCAGGGTGTTTATTCATCTTACCCAGTGACCGTTTTTAGAAGTGTCGTGGACAAATATTAGTACAGATCTTACAATATTTAAAAGGGAGTTTTTTTGACTGAAGGCATTCTTACTTTGTCCATGTCCACAGAGAGCTCTGCGAACCACTGCCTGGCGTCTTTCTGCTGCACCACACAGGCCACATGCAGACAGGCTGAGGGAGGAAGAGAGCCGGCCATGTTACATCTAATACACCTTACTTTAAGTCAGTCACTGCATTCAAAAGCTGCGATAAGGAAAAACATGAAGTTGAATCTCACCCAAGGCGATCATGAAGGGAGGGTAGAGCAGACACAGATCCGTCCTGTACGTGTCGTTCACTATTCGCCTGGTTCAGAGAGAGAGCAACAGACACTGAGTGAGCCTATCACACCAGCTACACCTGGGATTAAAGGTCCCCGTATGATACTGCTGACTCCCAGCAGCTTCTACTGAAGCCTTCCGAATAAATCGCCAGAGCGCCGACACCTCCTCATCACTCCACCGCTCCCATGTTTTTCTTTGTGTTGCCATAAGTTATTCTCTCTCCGTTGGTGCGCGGGGCTAATGCTAATAATGCTACAAATAGAATGGCGGCTTCACAAAACTTTTCAGAGTTTTACGGGGCGTGGTTTGCAATTCGCCCAGCCAATCAGAACTGGGGCACTTTTTCCCCCCAGGATAGTACCACCTCTCTAGCAGGCACTAAAAATGGGGGTAAAAGTTCCCGGCACTCAGTACTCTTTTTGGTGTGAACGCAACATAAGGGGTACTAACGGAACTAAAGGGGAAAAGTACTCCGGTGTGAACGCGGCTATTGTAGCATCCCATAATCCCCTCTGTTTCAAAAGTGCTGATTCTGTGTCTGTTACTTTAGATGAAAAATAAATCTATCTGCAAGATATTTGGTTTAAAAACCCACAATGGTGCTCTAGGAGGAGATTCAGGTGATAAGGTGGGGGGGGGGTTACCTTGGTTGGTCATTGGCTAATGGTTACACGAGACAAAAAAACGTTATGACATCATAAAGTGGCCAAAATCTGATTTTCAGACAGGTTTTTATATCAATTGATCAGGACAAAAAGAGAGAGAATCTTTTTTCCTGAAACTTTCAGAATC
>NW_011369213.1:0-47493 GCF_000735185.1 Notothenia coriiceps | reverse complement strand
GGGGGGGGGTTACCTTGGTTGGTCATTGGCTAATGGTTACACGAGACAAAACGTTATGACATCATAAAGTGGCCAAAATCTGATCAGCTCATTTTCAGACAGGTTTTTATATAAATGGATCAGGACAAAAAGAGAGGGGGTTTTTGTTCCTGAAACTTTCAGAATCTCTTAACGCAGAGGGGACACATGTTTATGTATAAAAGACATGAAAAAGTGGATTTTGCATAATAGGTGACCTTTAAAGGGTGTTAAAAGAGAAGGATTCATGAACACAGAGGGCATCGTACCAGGCCAGGGGCAGCAGCATGTCCTCCTGTCCCATGTCCTGCACGTACTGCAGCAGGGGTCTGTAAGGGTGGTACACGATCAGGCAGCAGTCCTGAAAAAACATCAGATCTTCAATAAGAACCCAATATTCAAGCTAAACACAACCTACAGCACAGCAGCAGTGGTACAAAGATATTTCCACTCACCATCAACTCCAGAAGGTAGAACTCACATTCTAGTATCTGTAAAGACACAATTTAAAACTTCATTGAACATATCAGCTAAACTGACTTCAATGCTTGAAAGAAACACAGATGTCAATTTCTCATAGTCAACAACACTTTGACTTCATCAAAGCATTGCCAGGATGAAAACAATACTTCAAAATCAATGAGAATGCCTCTTTGGGTGGTTTATTGTGTTTCCGTCATTGAGTGCATTGCATTGTTTCAAAGAGGCTTTCATCCCTCCGATTCTATTGTTTTGTGTGTCAGCCTGCGTGAATTGGCTCTTTAAAGATGACTGTTCAACTAAAAAATACATAGAATGCGTAAAAATTGTACAACCTTTTTTCTTTTTGGATTTACTTGGGAACGTTCAGAACTTGTAACAACATTCCCAAACTTTAATTCAATAACTTTTCACGGTACAAGAAAACAAGCAGTTCCAGACTTAAAGTGTTTTTGTCACATTTCAATTGTTACTTTAAATGCAATTGCAAAAATGTTGAAAATGTGTTATACTAAAAGCAATGAATGTATTTTGTAGTTTACTTTAACAGCTATTCATATTCATTTAAAATGTATGTTTTGATCATGCTGAGCTGCCTCTCTATTAACACTCTTTACGCGCTTCTATTGGTTAGCACTCCAACACATTGTACGTGATAAGCGGCGGTACATCTTTAAGCGGTTTACCAATCACAACAGAGCCGGCCAGCTAACCAATCAGAGCAGCCTGGGCTCTGGTTTCAGACAGAGGGTGAAAAGAGGTGTTGCAGCACAGGTATGATGCACAAAATACAAATATGAACTTTTAAAGTGAGCATAATAGGGACCCTTTAAAAACAGACTTTGCATTACTCTAAATGTTGTCACGGAGCATGACTTTCAGAGATATTACTTAACCTTTCAAACAGACTGTTATTGTTTGATTACGCGTTTGTCACCGTGCCACGACCGCTATTACTTTGTCTGCAGGTTGAATATGATAAATGATGTGTAGAAGTTGCAGCACCCCGCCAACTCGTTCTCTGCTGTGTGAGCCACTCCCTATAAATAATAGTTTACACAGCTTTTAGACAGGCAGCGTGTGTCAGAACAGCTGGGGTGACGGTCTCACAACTGAGTGAAGGTGCTGGACAATAAAATCCTGACGGGAGACACCACTTGACTCCACAGTGAGAAATGCTGCGCAGAAGTAATGCGCGCTCGCGGGTAGCCGTGGTCGAAGCCGTGTAGCACAGCCATTATATTTTTATCAGAGGTTTGCAAACAATAGTTGTGGAATGTCGCGTACTGATAGACATTGACAGGGCAACACTGGGACAGAGTGTAAGGAGCTCCTGGAATGCTGCTATGTAGCACAGCAGCACATACATAACTGTGCAGAGGAAGCAGGAACACAATCAGGTGGTTGATTCATATCACAGCTGATACAATAGTACATTTGAGTGGTTCATAGGAATACTCCACCATAATTACAATTTGTATATTAATAACTCACTGTAGGGCTGCTCAATTAATCGTATTTTAAATCGCGATTACGATTATGGCTTGCAACGATTACGAAAACAACGTAATCGAAATAAAACGATTATTTTTTTATAATTATTACTTTAAAAAAAAAAAAATTATAATTATTACTTCTTTTTTTTCAGTTAAATTATACTTAAAGTTCAGGGTAATCAATTGTTAAAAACATACTGTTCACATTTTTTTTCTCCAATAAATGGATGTTTTCAAAATCAATGAATAAACGCATTTAATAATCGCAATTACAATTATTGACCCAAATAATCAAGATTATGATTTTTTCCATAATCGAGCACCTCTATCTCACTGTGTGACCTAAAATGTTTGAATAAAACATTAAAAAAAACATAGAATAGTCTTGATGAATTGAAGTAAATGGGGGCCACATTCAACAACAGCAAGACTATATCAAACATCTGATTACACATGTTTGCAGTACAACCCAAGACTCTTTTACCCACTTATATGCCAACTACTTCCCAAACACATGAATAATCACTGTACTAATTGAGACTAGTAATGCAGTGTGTATTAATATAGATTTGCTTTTGTTAAAAGCACGCGCATAGACTTGGATTCATCGAACAAATGCCTCTGCTCTTTTGCTCTTTTGAAGGCATGTAAGAAAAATAATGTTTCCTTCACAGATGTAAGGTTACACAGGGTAGGTCAATGGAAAAAAAAACATAATTTTGGGGGTGAGGTATTGTTTAATTTTGTTGAATTAAATTGTTCTTAATTTTGCTTTGTTTTAGCATGGGCACACTACACTTAAGTATGAAACACTTAGCTCAACTTCGCTCGCTCGCTGACCCAAACCCAAACCCACACTTGGACACTCCAATTACTCACGTCTTTGTCACTGTGTTATTAGAATGCTGACATGACTTTAGCCGTCTTCATTACGTTGCTACATGCAATGAAATGTATTCCTAATGCTAGTTTTTGTGTCACATTTTGTGCAAAAAGCTCTGATTAACAGCATCTAAATGCTTTAAAAGTCGACTGTTAGAGAGATTGTACTTACATGATTCATTCTGTACTGGAACTCCTTTGGAAAGGCATAGGAAAATCTTGTTTTCACTGTTACAAAAAAACCAAAACATGATTATACCGTCTCCACTGCAGACTATCTATAATTTTTTGATATTTGTAATATTTGCAAGTTTAAAATATGTTGCTCAACAGGGCGACTTACACACAGATGTTGCTGCAGATATCAGCCTGGTATTGGACACAACTCCAAATTCCTGAAAGGACAGAAAGGTTTGAATTGAGATCAGATGGGTAGAGCACGTAAATAACAGGAGCTTCTACTTTACTGGTATATCATTATCATCTCACTGGCATCACATCAACTTCCATACCTCGACTTTAGAAGCCAGAAAAACACAAGTAGGAGCCATGAGCACGGGATCAATACTTTTAAGGGAATACCTGCAAGTAGGAAGAGATTAAGGTGTGTTAACGTTGTACAAGTAGGTTTTAGTCATAAAATGCAGAGGAGATTAGGTTACGCTGATGATCTATACAAGGTACAACATGCATTATACATTAAGTGAAAGATGAACTGTGTGCACACACTCAGACTATAACAGTATTAAATATATCTTAACAATATCACCCCCCTCCCCTAGCTTGAATAAACAATGGTATATATCTGTGGGAGATAATATATTTATATAAAGTCTAAACTAAAGGCGAGTGATATTGTTTCAGAAAAAAACAATAGCATTAGCAATGTGGATATGATTGTCAAGCACTTATTCGGATAAATATGTCCGATAAGTGCTCCAAATGTAGTGCAGACTTAATGGCAGGACACCATTTAAGTTGTACATCCACAATGCAATAATTAAAGTCTAATATTAAATAAGTTCCTAACTTTTCATCTGTAATATGCTATAATCCTTACCTGGCATAGAAGCGTTTGAAGTAAACAGTTGCCGTGGCAATGACCTGTTGCCGCAGCTTCAGATGTTCCCCCAGAGCCTGGATCACTGAAAGAGACAACATTAGATATATAAACAACTGAAAGAAAAACAGCCTGCCTTCATTATAAAGTGTTTGGTTGGAAACATTGTGTAAAAGTCCACATCAATAGACAAAAAATGCAATCTAATAGATAATGTTGGACTGTATGGGTAATATACATATCATGCTTTGTTATTTCATGCAATTAAATACATTAAAACATAGATGTCTTTGTACAAATGTAACCACTACCATTGGCAAAGAAAATCTGCAGCTTCCAGTACTCCTCTTCTGAGAGGAACTTCAGGTCCTTTTGCCGCTCTTTCATCAGGTCCTGTTTGTCCAGAACCCACTGAAGACTTAGAAGAAAGAAAGAAATATTACAAAATGCTCATAGTTGCGCTGGTTGTTCTTACTGTCGACAAGTAAGCTAGCGGGTAGCACAACATAAACCTTTGTGTTTTAGCCTTCTGTAATGCAGACGTAAAGCTGAAACAACATCAAAATAAGCTATTATGAATAGTCTTTTACCAAAGCTTTTGTTTTTTATTTGTTCGCTCTCTGTCTTTATTTAAATCACTATTTTATATCGGAGCAACCGTTCAGGAGAAACCAAGCAGCCGCAGAAACACAGCTAGGCTAAGCTAGGCCTCACAACACAGGCGGTTATTTAAATATAAAGATGTTAAATTACACATTTTTTATAAAAGCTTACTAATGAGAACTTTGCCAGAAGTTTCCCGCCATGTTGCAGCAGTTGAGGTAGAGAAGGACACTTTATATTGATAAAACTTAACAACAAAGAAACGGATAGCACAGGCAAAGTAGTTGTGCTAAGCAGACAGAGGAGTCACACCAAAAGCGTCCCTGAGCAGCGCGGAGAATTCAATGGAAAGGTTCCGGAGTTTTTGTTCCGCAATTAAAAAGTCAATTTATTTTTCTCTACAAAAGTTATGTGGCAAAAATATATATGGAACATGGATATATTAGAATTATTCAAATGTGAAAATGGATGAAAATATGTATCGAGTAAGATGAATTGATGGGTGGATGGTTTGACAAATAATGTGCTAGAAAACTAAATGAGCAAAACACTCAACGCAACATTGTTAATAAATATGCTGTAATGTGTTCAGTTAATACGGGGGCACACATGCCTATGCAGCTGAGTCATCAACATAACGTCATCATTAGGCAATTAAGATTCCCTCAAACAGTAAGTTAATTGACGTAACCTTGATAGATGGTTGTAGAGACATTCACCCATGGGTTGGGGAGGTTCAACATTCCTCTGTAGTGTTTAGGGAAGGGCTGAGGGTATATGAGTTATCCGTTTCCAGTCCACATTCGAAGCTGTAACAGTTAAGGAGCGTCAACATGAGCCGCAGTCCAGACAGGATGTCTTCATACCGCCGGCAGTTCTAGGGGGCCTTTGCCGCACCACCTGCCTACAAGTTGCGGGTGTCCAGTCCCTCTCCCACCCGCAGGGAGTCCCGCCACAGGTCGGCCAGCTACACCCGGATTGCCGGGTCAATGGGGCGCAGGGCCATCTCCAACAAGTCTGCCATGAGCAGGTGAGTGCCCTGCAGGGGTGACATTATTACTCAGATGTTTATATATATCCTATGTATTAGCATAAGCATACTAAATGTACATTCAGGAAAATGACAGAATGTTCAATATCAGAAATATTCATACTGTATTTTAACATATGTGGGGCTCATTTCTTATATATACTGCTTTTCAGCTTGTAACTTTCACCAAGGGATCAATAATGTCTTATACAGAATACAAAAATACAATTAATTAACTGATATACTGTATTGATAACTTTTATTTGCAATATAATTCAAAGCAAATCCATGTTGGGATGAAAGTTAAATACTTGTGTTTGAAATGTAGAAATACTCAAGTATAATACAAATACTTAACATGTTACATTAAATGTGCCTTTCTTAGTTACTCGCCAGCACTGGTCATAATGTTGATTGCCATTAACTTAAAAAGTGTCTAGTACCACCAATGCAGCTTTATTGAGAGATACAATGTTGCAGTGTGAGTGCATAATAAGCATCGAACAGGTTTAAATGATACAGTTAAATAAAAACATCCATCAAATGAAAACTTTAATGACTCTGGAAACCCTCTGCCTCCACTGCAGTGTGAGTATGGGAACTCTGTGCCTCGGGATACCCATGGGGCTCGGGAAACAACTGGACCTGGATGCTGCTGCGGTAGAGAACCAGGCCTTCATGGCGACTCGCACCACCGAGACGCAGGAGATGGTTCTCCTCAACGACCGCCTAGCAGCGTATATTGAAAAGGCAAGAGCATGTTCACACTTGATGATGTACTGCTCTGTAATGTCACACAAATCCTTGTCATTTGAATTTCTTGACAATCTGACAACCTTTTCTTCAATTATTCCTATGCAAAACCTTAGGACAAATAGTAAGATGCATAGAAACACATCATGTAATTATGTTGTTGTTTTGCTTTCAACATGTTATCAGTAGGTAAATGTGTTTCTCCTGTATTTATTTTTGTAGGTGCGAAACCTGGAGTCAGATAACAAGCTGCAGGAGGCAGAGATTGAGTCCCTGAAGAACCGCCATGAAAGACCATCAGGCCTAAGGAAGCTGTACGAGACTCAGCTGAAGGAACTCCTCAGGGATGCAGAGAGAATGAGAGTCCAGAGGGTGAGGGAGGTCATCTCTCATGGCTGCAACATATGTATATCACACTTTGTTGTGACTACTATAGAAGCCAGTCATGGTCAGAATCAACCAACACTTGTGCTCCTTTATTCTACTGCATTTCTTTGATTTAAAAACTGTTTTATCATTGTATATCTGTACAGGATATGTCTTTGGAATCCAAGGAGGCGATGTTGGGCCAGTTCGAAATATTGAAGGCCAAATACTACGAGGCTGTTGATGCCCGTAAAAAGAAGGAGCAGGATATTGAGAATCTCCGTCCGGTAAGAAGCAGATAAAATCTTAGAATAAATATATTCACAAGATAGATACTTTATATTTCACGAAAAACAATTCAAACTGCATACTGTTAAATGTCTTAGGATGTGGATAAAGCAATGACAGCACGGATTGTGTTGGAGAAACATCTGGAAAACCTTGAGGTCCAGCGGGCCTTCCTGGAGAGAGTTCATAAGGAGATAATGTATTGCCTCACCGGCCACACTGCCTACCATGTATATGAGTCAGTGGCTGGCATGCCTGTCATTTTGCAATTCATGTTTTAATTGGCTGGTAATTACTGCAATGACATGTTGTACTTTGGGATGACATGGATCGAGTGAGTAAATGCAGTCTTGGCAATTATCAGCATGATGTGAGGGGGACACCTGTGACTAGCATGTGGTGTAGTGGACCTTCCTTGAAAACATAAATAAATGGTATCGTTTTTAATCCTATCTTAGTTTTATATGAACAAATAAGCCATTTAGTGCCTTAAAAACTACGACATACTTGAAAAGGACGCAGGAAGACCGTGTAGGTTGCGTAAAACAGCATGCCATGATTTATATTTGAGTTTTTGGTTCAAATCCGGCCAGCAATATTCCCAATACTCTGCCATTTGCAGTGGCTGCTTATGGTGGACCAGTAAATAGAGCGTTAACATGATTAGAAACAGTCACGATGATAAGTACAAGTGTAGTTATAAACAAACTTTGCAGCATCCTTTTGGCTCAATAGAGATCTTACTTTTATATATTGTCAATACGACATGGCAGTTTCGGCCATCCAATTTAAGTTAGCTTTATAAGTGGGGTTATGTATTGCTATTTTTCTAACTTATGTTGTTTTTGATCCGCCCAAAGGAAATTGATGAGCTGATGCAGCTGATCTGTGGAGAAACCTCCAAGGTGGAAGTGTCCTTCGGCCTCCCCGACCTCTCCTCTGCTCTCAGACAGATTCAGTCTCAGTATGAAAGTATTGCCGCCAAAAACCTAGAGGTAGTCTGCCACAATAGATCAACAACATGAATACACTTTGTCAGGTTATATAGAACATTCGAGAAATACTATTGCAAGGCCTTACACGGCATTAATAATCTTTTGAAACTTTTAATATTGGTTCTCTTGGTACAGGTCAAAGTTTGAGGACCTGAACAGCGCCTCATCCAAACACGCCCATAAGACTCGAAGTCTAAGAGAGGAAATCGCAGGCTACAAGAAGGATGTTAGTATGATTTCCTGTTCCTGTTCTTTTCCTACTCATTCCTAGCATTAAACCGCTGTGTGTGTGTGTGTGTGTGTGTGTGGCGACGAAGAATGAGTATTTGGAGGCTCAGATTCGTGATTCAGCATTAAAATACAAGAAGGACGTGGAGGACTTGGAGGTGTCTGACATTATGTTATTCTATAATACATGAGATATTTTAAATGGATATAAAATACCCTTTCTGACCCAAAACACCATTAAAATGAAGACATTCTGATGTATCGTTTTTCAACAGGAGCGCATAGAGGCGATTAAACTGGATTTGAGAGTAACTAAAGACAAGATTGCTATGCTGCTGCGGGAATACCAGGACCTGCTGAACATGAAGATGGCTCTGGAGGTTGAGATTACCACCTACAGGTGAACAAAACACAAACTCATGCTATTTCCACATCATATAAACCTATTTGGTCAGGAGAAAGCATATCGTTTTGTACGCAGCGTTTATTCAGACTTCACTCACTGTTATTTTGTTTCAGGACTCTGATCGAGGGTGAAGACAGCCGTCTGAGCACCATGGTCCCACAACTGTCTCTAACTGGAGGCCATTATCTCACCTGTGGTGTTAGCATGAATGCTACTTCAGCTTCAGTCTCTGATAGCTCTGCTGCCACTTCAAAGCTAGATGGAAACCCAGATGGCATGAGCAGTACTGGGGGGGAGAAAGCTCCTGGTTTCGGCCGGGGGGAGACGGCCTCATCTGACGCCCTGACAAACGGGACTGAGGGGGGTCAGACGACTGAGACCACTGAGAGGAAGACTCTCCTCATCAGGTAGAGGGTGACTCTGGTATAGAATGGGCCTTATGTAGCAATATACTTGAATCTCACCTGATACTGCTTGATACTTATAATACTCTTGCACATACCCAACAAATAGAGGGATGGCACAAGAACAGGCTGTAAGAAAAAGAACTTCGGACGTAGTGTTATAGAGGTACCGTACTGTTAAATCAACTTTAACATGTGATTTTTCAGAACTCAAATCAAATCAATAAGCATCTAGGAGCAGAGTGTAAGCCGTTCAGAAGCTGAACGCATGAAATATGCTCTTTCGAGGGTTTTAATAATCTTTATTGGGATCATAGCAACAATAGAAATTCATTATCCAATCATTATAATTACCCCCTAACATGTAATATTTGATAATGATATTACTTTTATTATGTTCCTCAAATGTAAAACTCCTATGATTTCCTTTTGGTGGACTGTGAAAGCATTAGGTTTTTCTTTCCTGATAAGAGTGCTCGCATCCACTTGTACAATGTTGTATTTCCTAAGTAAAAATAAGAAAGGATTTGTGATTCCAAGAAATGAATGGGTATAAATGTCAATAAAATGTCTTATCTCGCTTTCTGCATGAGGCCCATTGTCTATTGTCTAACATACAAAATAAGCTATAAATCAGAATCTCATACTGATACGGAAAAAATGTCCCCTTTTTTCCCAGATCAGTTAAGACAGAGGGGGACACTTATGAGAGCGACACCCAGGAGTGCACCTTCATCATTTCTGGAGCAGCGGACGAGACAGAAGAATAAAGAAAACGTTAATTAATACCAAATCTTACTAAAAACCTCTGCTAACTGTAAGGGAAACTTCTGCAGCAATGGAGAGTCAGGACTCAGGAGGAGGGTTGGAGCTTTGATGTCAAACACTGATGTTTATTACAAGTATCGGCCGGAGAAATTCACATCACAAGTCACAGAGCAGCCAGAGGTTCTGACTGCCCAGGTGGGTTGCCACATCAATTCTGCCCAGCCCCTCTCTCGATAGACCTTTTAACTAGTTTACAGAGAGTTAATCCACATATTGGGGGATGGTAAGTAAACACCAGGGCCCAGGAGTTCAAAACTTTTAATCTCAATCAGATCCGATCAGATTTTGAAATCCCATTTCTTGTGATCCAGGATCAGACAAGTCGGACAGATGTTGTCCCTGGAGTTCAAAGCAATTCAGGATCGGATCAGCCTGATCCAGATTACGATTTTTCAAGATGACTAGATCCTGAATATCAGTGCTTTAATCCTACCGATCGCCATCTAGTGGACATGAAAAATAATACAAGGAAGACAAGAGACCACATTGCAGAGACATCTATAATGTTTAATTATATTTTTTTATTTGAAAGGTGATGGACTTTTTTTTTGTTGAAGATATTTTTACTTTAATCTAAATTACATTTGTGATTGACAATCTTTGCTGTGATACTTTTTTGAGCATAAACATTTATGTCATCAAAATTTGGTTGAAAACAAAATAGGCCACCACAAACGTGAGCAAAAATTGAAAAAATAAAATGTATTTCCCATGAAGGCAAAAAATTGTGTATTATTTCAGTTAACAAACTTTGCCATCTTATTTAAATTGAAACATATTTTAAAATAAATTGTACAGTACATTTTGCTCTGGTAATCCACTGGAAATCCACCCCTCTGGTGGGATCAGGATAATCCAGTTTTTTGGGATCAAACTGATCCCAATCCTGTGTTGTCGGTTTGAACTACCCGTTTTGAAGATTTGATCAAGATTAAAGCTTGGATTGGATTTCCTGATCTGATCGGATATGAAAGTGATCCTAATCCTGTTTTTTGGTTTTGAAATCCCCAAAATCCAAATCTGATTTGATCAGATAGGGATTAAAAGTTTTGAACTCCTGGGCCCNCTCAGACACCCCTCTCACAACAGACACCTTATCTCTCCACCACACGACACCCTCTCTCACACAAGACACCACTCTCTCACACTCAACACACACACCACTCACACAACACACAACACACACACACACACACACAAACACACACACACACACACACCAACACACACACACACACACACACAGACACCCTCTCACATCACCACACACACACAACACACACAACACACACACAACACACACACACCACACACACAACACACACACACACATACCACACAACACCCTCTCACACACACACACACACACACACCACACACAACACACACACACACACACACCACAAACACCTCTAACCACACACACACACACCACACACAGCACAACACACACACACACAACCCACACACACACGACACACACAGACACCACAGACACCCTATCACAACCACACCACAGACACTCGTCACACACACCACAGACACCCTCTCTCACAACACACACACACACAGACACCCTCTCTACACACACACACACACCAGACCCCTCTTCACACTCACCACACACACACACACCAACACCACACACACAACACACACCCTATATGTACTCACAAAGGTACACGGAAGACCAACTTCGTCCCCGTCAGAGTGCGCCGTCTTCTCACCGACGGTCTATTGGTCATTAGCCGACACTACTGTCATCCTTCTCCCTATTTTTTCGGTAGTCTTAAATACAAGGGACAGGAGGATTCCCTCTCTTAATCACCGGTAGCTAGTCCGGTCCTAATAAGGAGTTTCCTCCCGTTAAATAGGTGCGTAGTCGTCGGTTTAGGTCAGGAACCTCTCGGGCCGTTATGTATAACATAGTTATTATGTATTTGAATCCCTGTCCGATATAGTGGAGAAAATAAGAATGATTATGTTTTGCCACGGCACCAGTAGCACAGTCGGCACGGAGTCCTCAGACAACAACTTTGGTCAGCCCTCCGTTGGCTATAAATAGCTGTAAATCATTGCTAACACGCTGTGAGTCGCTCAGCCTGCCGTGAACCAAACACACACAGTACTACTAGATCTCTAACCTTCCACCTCTCCGTCCTGTAAGGGAAACTTCTGCAGCAATGGAGAGTCAGGACTCAGAGAGACACGAGGAGAGTTGGAGCTTTGATGTCAAACACTGAATGTTTATTTACAAGTACCGGCCGGAGAAATTCACATCACAAGTCACAGCAGCCAGAGGTTGTGACCGCCCTGGTGGGTTGCCATGTCAAATCTACCCAGCCTCTCTCTCGATAGACATTTTAACTAGTTTACAGAGAGTTAATCCACGTATTGGGGGATGGTGCGTAAACATTCTGGGAACACTGGAGATATCCCCAACATCTGGAGATACTCTTAGGCTGACCGACAGTTGACCGGTCATAAAACTGAGACTAAGTGCAGCAGCACATTCCTTAAAGAAGATAACGAGTCAGGGTTTGGTCGTAAACGTCTCCACACATAAAAGGTTAGATTCCTAGGAGTAAGACAAAATTAATCCCTAACACTAACTATATCCTGTTCGCCATGTTGTTATTCAGGCCTTTTCAATGCTTTAGAAATCCTAGAATTCATGATTGAACTAAAGAGAAAACAAATATTTTAGTAAAGCTGCACAGGTCTATTTGAAGATTGTGTTTGTCCTACATGGAGACTTTACATGGGAAGGCTACACTGTGTTCTGTCATTCTGCTCTGCCTGCTCATCACTGCCTTTTAATGCTCTTTTGAATCCTGCTGCGTGTCGTAAACGTGTCTTTCAAAGTAACAAAATAAACAGCAAGCAATCAAAACTGTGGTTTTCATTTGAATCCAATGAGACACTTACACTTCAGTTTTTTTCTTTTCCATTATTTATTTAAACCAAAGTAGCAAAAGATTTCCAACGGAAGAACCACAATTGCTTTTACTCCCCTCATGTAAACTTATGATTTCAACAGAAAAGAAAATGAATACAGAGTATCCGTTAAAAGGTTAAATTTAGTAGGAAGTTACATGATAATTGAAAGTTAATATTCTGAGTTAGTGTGTGAAGACAATTTATGTTTTAATTATGACATATAACAGTGAAATAGCTTATTTATGCGACATAGAAACCCGTCATTTCCCGGCAGACAGTAGACTTTTTAATAGCGTTACTTACAGTGAGAAAAAAAAACGTAATTGTTTCCCCCTGTGTGATCTTAAAAACAACAGACAAATACAAAGAAATTGAATAAAGTACCAAGTGCAATTAAAAGTACAAAATAATTTAATTCCTCACCTTAAAGAAGTTCTTTTGAGAACCACTTTAGGGAATGATGTTGTAAATGGTGATTGCACTCGAAAAGCACCGATTGATTTGTCGATGTTGTGTGTTTGTGTTTCTAGTGCAAAGGTTTGGGTTCACCCCCCACTCCCCCAGCGAGACGATAAACAGCAAGGCTGACTTCATGTGCCAGGTCATCAGCGCTGTCCTAAAAACACATATGATATGTATCAGAGAATAGAAGCCAAAAAAGGGGGCAGGATAAAGTCCAAAAGGGGAACACTAAAGATTTCTCACCTGTGTTTCTGCCTCCGCGTAAACTCTCACCACGTCCTCGGTGCCGGAGGGTCTCACAAAGGAGCGGGCCTTTCGGTATTTCTTCACTAAAGTGTCGATGGCCTCCTGCAGTCCGGCTGGACTCACCGCCCGCCTCTCTGCGTCCGTTGTGTCTATCAACCTACGGTCGGACACCTACAGAAAACAGATTCACCTTACTATAACTGCTTACATACACTATATTCGTGTAAGGGAGTAAATATATATTTTTTAAATAACGAGATATTCAAATAGGACACACACGAAAAAAAATCTGCTTTCCTGAAGGCTTTGAAAGTGCTACTGAAAGCGAGACACTGAAACATTTCCAGAACTAGGGTAACTGCAGTCACAGGTTTATCAAATGTAAGTCCTTTGTTGCCTACAAAAAACGGTTTCATGGTGAAAATGAAGGGCTCAAAAATAATTAGGATTTTTGAAAAGAATAAACCCCAAAAACTAAATAAAATAAATTATCTATCAGAAGCAGCTCTTCAAAATGGGTGTGTTGATGAAAAAACTTAATCGAGTAATAATAGTGACTTATTTCATTTTTTACATTTATTATAGCCATTCAACTACAAGAAAGTCGAAGACCTGTTTTGTAGCAGACCTTGCATAAAGATAAACAAATGACCAGCAGATATGACAATCAACATTATGACACATTAAGTAATGAGTACCTTGACTTTGAGCTGCCTGTTTGGCAAGTCAGTGTAGATGGCGTCCCACTGATGGATAGTCATACCCTTAATGGCTAATATGGCTTCGATCAGCAGCATGTCAGAAATGGCATCGCCTACGGTCTTTAAAAGATAGAAAAACACAAAATGACACATTAGACCTGAGAGTGAGTGTGAAAAAGATGTGTTGTTTACAGTTACATGTGTAAGTGTCCACCTGGTTGATGACGTTGATCGTGTTCTGCAGCAGGAGAGCCGCTCTCTTCTTCTCGTCGATGAGGCTGGAGTTCTCAGCCAGCTGCTGGATCTTTTCTTCAGCTGCTTTACTGAACAACACCTGAACGCAACACAAACACAGCATGACACACCTCAACACATTGCTTTACACATTTTTAAGTAACACCTGAAATACTATAACAAATAAAGAAAATAGCAGCTTTTCAGTGCTTCATGTGATCTGTTCAAGTGTGTCGGATCTACTCACAGTTCCATGACCGTTGGCCTCGAAGTACACCCCAATATCAAACTCCTGGGCTGCATGATGAAGGTGCTTCACTCCAGTTTTAGTACACCTCACTATCACCTACATCATGTAATGAAAACGTGTGAGCTTCTACGTATCGAAAACATGAAAAGAAAGAAATTGAGTTTTCTCACCTTCATAGTGTTTTCCAAATAGTTTGTTGAGCTCCCATTGGCATAAGCAGTTTGCACCACTGCTATCTTCAAGTCTAAACCGGCCTGTAGCAACAAAATAAAGACAGTTGACTACAGGTTTATGTGCGTGCTTGTTGTTGCCGTGTTTGTACTTTAGAGTTTACCGATGTGAGCAGCTCTTTAAGGAAAGTGCTGATGAGTGTAGCGACTTTGTCTCCATCCAGCAGGTGAAATGTCCCTTCAGAGTCAGAGTAGTAGTAAACGATTCGGTCAGCGTCACCGTCAAAGGAACAGCAGCGCTCCCCCGGGTTGATCTCCATGCCTTTACAGAGAAATAGAAAGAAAGGCGCAAGAGGGAAGAAGGCCATTAAAAACAGCACCTACGTTTATCTTGGGGCTAGACATTTATTTGACACATGGCTACTTTTAAAAAAGGGACACATAAATGATAACGGATGTCAAATTAGTAAGTGTAAGACCAAAACGTAGACATTGCTAAGGCAGTTTGCTGATTAACTGTCTCCATCTTGTGGTCGGATAATGAATCTGTGATTTCACATGAGATAAGACAGAGAAGCATTTCATTAACTGTTTTGTTGTCGCTGTATGTATATTAAAAAAGTATTTTTCTTTTAATACAAATCATTTTAATTTGCGTCACATCATAAATTGCCTCATCTGAAAGTTTAAAAAGCACGGCTCTACCTGTTGGAGGTTTTTGCTGCACTTTGACAAAGTCCGCCCCACACTGGTGGTTGAGCTTTCCTTCACTGCCATCGTTGAACAGCGATATATGCAGCTCCTTTTTCAGGTGACTCTCCATCTCGCGCACCTTTAGGGCCCCAATGCCATTAGCGCCATCCACAGAGAGGTGCTTCTGGTCGTCTGTGCAGTTGGACGCCTGCAAGAGAGGTGAGAAAAAGGGGGGAAGGAGAAAGGAGTTATTCCTTGATGGATAGGCGTAATTAAAAGACACGCCCCCAAATAAAAAAAGCTTGAGTGAAGTCACAGCAACACAGGACACACCCTGGATTCTTACATTCTTTGAGAGCTTAATGAAAGCTTGGCAGAGTTTCTTATAGTATCCTTCCAATGTGGCTTCTCCGTATTTCCCCTGCGTGTTCTGACAGCAAACCATGTAGTGGAGCTGCGGGGTCGTCACCAAACCATAGTCTGATGGGATCGAAAGAAAGAGTCAGATAAAGTGCAAGATAAGACAAACGGTAGAGGAATAATAAAACTAAGAAGGTAAACAAATTAGTTAAATATAAGGAGTATAGATGTTTTTTTAGCCCCACCTTTGCTGTGACCCCCGAGTGCAGATACTCCATCCAATACTGCCTGTGAAAGGCGGGCACTGCTGCCTCTATTGTTTGAAAAACACATAAAATAATAAAATGTTATGTACAGTAAGAGCATTTGCGACCACAGAAAGAATGAGTGAATAGTAAAAGGCATAAAAGGTCTGCTACAAGTGCATCTATGTGTATCTTTCTGTGCTTCAATGTACATCTTTCCATCTAAGGAATCCAAATTAGAGATGACATCACTTTAAATACCTGGTGTCTTTGCCCACAAACACCTTAGCCTCCTGGCTCATGTTTACGGCCTCTTTCTCTATGATATCCTTCAGCGCCGCCAGCAAATCCTCCTGCTCAGCGTTGGCCAGCTGGGTGGCATAGACCTCCCATGTCGCGGAAACCATCTCCCCCATGGGGTCAACAAGCTTCACCCCGTTGTCCTCCTACATAGATATCAAGAGAGAAGTTGGAGCGGAGGGTTATTAATATGATGTTATTAAAGACATTGTTTAAACTGGTAGAATCCCATGAAAGGCCAAGGAAAGGGAGCGGTGGAAACTGTCATTTGTTATTAAGAACATAAAAAGAAAACAATGTTATGAGATAAAATAAATAGTATGACAGGGGAAAAAAACAGTTATCTAAAATATCCACACAGAATATAAACTAAAACATAGATTTATAGCAAGATGCAAGGAGGCATTAGGAGGTTTTTTTCACCTCAGGGTTGTGTGATGCAGTGACCATTACTCCGATGGTGGCTTTGGTTGTTTTGGAGCGGAGGGTTGCCAGCAGTCCCATCCTGAACATGATGTGGTCCAGCAGTTTTGCGTTGGTCCTGAAACCTGCGGTGCCATACTGCAAAACCAACCCTGCAGGCTTTGGGTGAACACCGGACTGCTTTGATACTTCCTGAAACTCGGACATCACTGAAAAACATTTGAAAAACATAAAAAGTAGACATTGGAGTGATAGACGAAGTATTTAGGTCCATTACAACAATGAAAGTCAAACAAAATCAATCAAATGTTAACTCAATTTAAAGAACAAAGGCAATATCACCAACATGTATGTGACATATCAACATTAGCATTTAAAGAAATAATCTTGTTTTCCAACAGAATGATTCCAGTCATAGTAATATCATCAGATAAGAGGCTTATTATTACTTAATACTAATATTACTACTGCATAAATACACATTTTGAGGTTGTAGCTGGTTGAGGATGAGAGATTTGAACTATTCCATATACTGAGAAAGCTTGGGGGCTTTTTCAATTATACATATATTAACACATAGTAAACATGTCTTATTTCAGGTTAAACGCCCGTTGAAGGCAACAGCTAGACAAAGCTTTTATATTGAATGTCAAAGGACAAGAAGAGGGCAAAGTTTGCACTTATTGCAGCGGCAGTCTGTCGCCTACTAAACAGATAAACTCAATAAAATGAATCACATCTATTGAAATGACAGAGCAACTTCCTTAGACTTACATTTACTAGCTGAACATACATCAACACGCAGCAAAAACAAGTTAATTCCGCATTAAACGTAACAAACAAACCTAATTCATACATATAATCACGTAATGTTGTTTTAAATTCACTTACTGTTTTGTTTTCTGTACAATCAGCACTAAAGTCTGGTGTAGTCAACGCTTCCTGTTTTTCCGGTTCCTCCCATTGACGACGTGGCTACAGTTCCGTGTACGTCACATGACGTAATTACGCAGGACGTGCCTTTTCTCCACGCATGAATCTCTCCCATCACAGCCATGATTATATTACTTTAATGATTATGCAGGGACGCCCTAAACACCACAATCAAGCCAAATATCTATGCAATTAGATGTTATTCAGTTTATTTGTTGCATGGTCTTTAAATAAATAAAAGCCTGATTTGTTCTCATTGCATTTCCGGTTAGAACAGTAAGCTGAATATCTCGAAGATAAACATTAAGACGTTGTTTTTATACCCCGCTGGAGAGAAATTACTCCACGATGTTTGTACTTGTCTTATATTATATTAGTATTTTTGGCCAATTTAAAACCTGGATCAAGCTTAGATGATAATAACCATAAATCCAAAATTGGCCTATATTTTTGGGGAAATAGAGGGTATGCTTATATCTAGCAGCCATGTTTCACTTCAATAATCTTTCACTCTGTATGTCCTGTGTGAAAACCTGTTTGATGCATACATGCAGCAGCACATATTAACCCTTTGGCGCATAGTGATATGAGTTCCTTATATTGACTCCCCTTTAAGAGACGTGTGATGCGACGTGTGTCATCCAACCCTGTCCAAGTACCCGCTGGGGGAGGAGAGTCTAGAAGATGGACGTATAGAAAGGCCAAATAAATAAACAATTGACAAGGGGGGAAGGAGAAAAAAGGAAATTCCCTTCCTCTTCCTGAGCATCTTGCGCTGCGCATTGTTGGCGACACCAATGGGGAGCGGTGCGCATTTTTCCTACGATCTGAAGAGAGGATCATCTGAAGCGGCATTTCTGAGCTGAACGGAAAAGAATCACTGAGGAGGAAATTCTCTTATTTTGAAAGCGTTTTTTCTTGCAGGGAGGAAGACAGCCAACCCCTCATACGGGATATTTGACCGACCTATGGAGTGTTGATTTACAGTCCGTCATTTTTCAAGCATATTTTATAGGAGCCTCGCTTTCACCTGCGTTTTTCATTGGCCTATTTTTTTCTTTT
Organism: Notothenia coriiceps; assembly: GCF_000735185.1. Classification (NCBI taxonomy): domain Eukaryota; kingdom Metazoa; phylum Chordata; class Actinopteri; order Perciformes; family Nototheniidae; genus Notothenia; species Notothenia coriiceps. Next base: position 28,637 of record NW_011369213.1, on the reverse strand, counting down.
TAATAAATTGCTGTGGGGTAATAAAATAGCTTTTATTCTCGGTTGGGTATAACCGAGTGGTTATAGCTGTCCAAGGTGCTGAAGTAAACGGTCGGAGCCTAACGGTACGAGCCGTGGGGAATTCACAACCTTGCGTAAGTCTACCCATGTCATCGCGCATATTACCGACGTGATTGCACGGTTTGATGCAAAAATAGCGTTAATGTTAAGGGGTTTGAGCTCATTTGGTGTGCTTTTATTTCCGCCCACACAGAAGGTCACAGGCCTATCCGTCGGGGAAGAGGAACGCACGGGATCCGCTCACTGAACCACCGGGACGCAGCCGGGTGATATTCATTCATTTATTCATCGTCCCGAGGTGAAACACATTCCTGAGGTGGTCGATTCAACGCAGAGAAAATGTCGGGGCAAACGCTCACGGATCGCATCGCCGCTGCGCAATACCAGCTAACGGGATCAGATATGGCCCGGGCTGTCTGCAAAGCCACCACTCATGAAGTGATGGCGCCCAAGAAAAAGCACCTGGAGTGTAAGTGTACTCCTTCTTCTCCGTTCATACTGTAAGAGCTGGCCTTAGATGGGCCTAGGATGCACACAATATCCATTGAGACCTCATGCCAGAATGATCACCACCAGCCATTTCTTAATCACCTTGCCTTTAATGGGTGTGGTGCCATAATGAATTGATGCAGCCACGATGGAGATGACCCCTCTGGTGACCCTTTGTGACAGCCCCCAGAGAAAGGGAGAGTAGGAGAGAAAGAGGGAGGTAGAAAAGGTCATATTTTAAGGCAGACTGGCATGTCATCCTCGGAAAAATACAATTGTATTTCCCTTCTCTGTGCATGCTGCAGCACTGAAGCTTCGTAAGGCTGCATGTCTGGATGGTGAATGAAGTGTCACACATACTAAAATAACATTTTATATCAAGCTAATGCTGTCTAAACATCATGCAAAGACATCAATTTGTCTATCAGTAAGTTCAGGCCAATTAAGAGCCATGTCACAGCTGAATACAATTATCAAACCTCACAGCTTTATTGACACATCTCCAGTTGACAGCAGGGGCCACCTTATGACAAATCGTGATGAATTACTGTCATCTACTACACATAGTGAGTCAGACCAAAGCAGTGGCGTGGCGCTGCATACAGATAACGGCTGGACTGGTTAGCTCTCTGTGCCTTTTTTCCTTTTTAAGTCTGTCTGTGTCTGTGGCTGGCCTGCTCTGGTCCTGTGTCTTGGACCTTATATCTTGTGATCCGCTACTCTGCTGAATTATTTATTAATCAGCCAATGACTGCCTTGCATTATTTACCAAAGTTGACAATACTAATGCTAGCAAAGCACCAGAGATCATTGCTTTTTAGCTTTTTTGATGTGTATGTCTGTTTTTTTTGTGTCTTTAACTTTTGTCTTTAGAGACTAGTGCACACCATGATCTCTCTGTCCAGCTGCAGGAGAGATAGCCTCTATAGACCTATTGGTACCGCACACACTTTAATCTAGAGCAAATGTAATACATTACACATAATAAATGAATACATAAATAAAATCTATTTTATTATCTATTGACAGAAAATTATGACTATTTTGAAAGGCTTTATTGATTCATCGCTTAAGCAATTAATAATATAAAAATGTCAGAAAACACACGTTTTCAGCCTCTCAATTTTTAGGATTTCCTGCTTTTTCTTTTTCATAAAACAAGGCATTTAAATACATGACCTTGCACAGAAACTGTGGTGCACATTTTTTTAATTCTCTGCATTTATTAACTAAACAATTATGGGTTAATTCTAAATGGAATTTGTAGACTAATTTATAAAAATGTCATTTATTTTGTCTTTGAGGTTATGCTGTATCCATTCAAGCTACACACGCTTCTTGTATGTAGGCCACTGTGCTTCTCTTGCATGTGTGTCTTGGCTGTAGGAAATTCCTAACCTCAAAAAACTCAGTGTTGATTAATTTATGTGTTGGTGTAGTTGAGACTGAAAAAAGGGAAATAACTGCAAAGTGATCATTGATAATAAGTAAAGGCCGCCTAAATAATCATCTTTCACTGTTTAATTGATGGTGTATTTGATGAGAGATAAATATTAAAGCTGACAGGTCATATTTAATCCTTTGTCACAGTGTCAGTGACCCTTGGGGTGGGTGTGTTGGTGGCGGTGGTGGTGGTGGTGCAGGGCAGTTGCTATGGTAACAGATTGAGAGTGTCAGGGGATGGCACTCTAATGACAGAGGGCGATTGTGAGGAGGAAGAAGACAAATGACAGGTTGTCATCTGTAGAGTGCATTCAGTATGTCTTAAACTTGAACCAATAAACTGAACGTATCTAATCTTTCAGTCAAATACACACTTAACATATATTATAACACGTTTGCATTTTAAGTAGAACACTTACTGTACCTTAAATGGCAAAATGTTAAAGTGGCAATTGACTATTTGCTTCACCACTATGAAGTACATGTTGATACACAATGTAATAGCTGTACGAATCTGACACCTTCAGCATTTAGATGTGTTCTGTATAAAAACCTTGCTTTTACTGCAATTCTGTCTTCCGCCAGGTGTAATTATTCTACAAAGGAAGTTTGAAACTTGTGCGGTCAAACAGGAAGAAGTAAAGGTTTCTGTTTTCGCATTACCATAGTTGAAGTTCTTTGCAGTTCTTACTACCATTAGCATATGGTGAACATTGGAATGAGTTACTGTGGAAAACGAAATGCAGTGAGTCCTGTTTTGTTGGTAGTTTTGTTTTTCTCACTCTAAAGCTTACCATAAGCGCTTGGAAACATTAGGGGTTGAGGTGGAGATGTGTTACCTTAGCAATGAAGGGCCTGAGAAGTTGTTCTGAATGAGGCTGTAACAGGGGCCTAACTACTAAAAGTTAAAAGATAATATATATGTAGGATTTTCCTCTGAAGAGCAAATGTATTATTTTCTTTTGTCTTCGATGTCTACATTTGATTTCAGTGCAGGGAATGAAACCCAGGTGTTAAATGAGTGTTATGTTTGACAATTATGTGTAAAACACACTTGAATTTCATATTCCTGATCATTTTGTTGCATACTAGTAGATGTAGTAAAAAGAGTCACTGTAGGAATTTGTTACACATTTCTAGAGAACACGTGGTCGAGGCAAGGTCAACTAAAAGAGAGGACTCAACTCAACACCCAGGGCAATCATTTAAATACATCTATAGTACTGTTGTTGATGTAGAAGTAGCTGTTTTTTGCAGAGTAAAAATAAATCTAGCCAGCACCTGCAGCACCTCTAAAGATCACTAATTAAGAGTTCTATCTCTCAACAACTGAAGTGTAAAAAGGACAAGCTGCTCTTTCACTGGCCGTTAGGTGTAAGTAGTACAATAGTAGTAACGTCCTGAGGTGTTGCTGTCAGGCTTCTTGAATTTTGTTATCTTCAGACAGAGCTAGCTGTTTCCCACGTGTTTTCAGTGTTAATGCTAAGCTAACAGGCTGTTGGCTGTATCCCCTATATTTCTCTCTGAAACCACCCCCTATATTGAACTATATTTAGTGGTTTTATTGTATTCAAGTCTCTGACGTTTGAGTATGAAATGTGCTTAATCTTTACAAGTATAGTAACGCACTACCAATCCCACAACACACTTTGTCATAATCTTTTAAAGGCAAGATTAACAGTTGTAGCGTACAAATCTACACCTGTGGGTGTTGGATTGAGAACACTATTTAAAGGATGGCATCTGACTACTAGTCAAGTGGTTTTTCTTGCAACATTAAAATTAATTACAGCAGATACCAACTAAAAATGGACACTGTAACCCACCCAACATTCACTCGCACAGTAGTTTGACACCTCAGTTCATTCTTAGAGCTCTCCTGTGGCCCGTGGATTACCGTCTATAGTCTTTATTTAGCTCAGCCAATCCTCATTAGACACACACACACACACACACACACACACACACACACACACACACACACACACACACACACACACACACACACACACACACACACACACAAGCACACACACACACACACAACACACACACACCACACAAACAACACCACACACACACACACCACACACACACACACCTATAACCTATGATATGGCCTGTTAACAGTAACACATATGCTATATGTATCTGTGTACATTCATTCTTTAGTATTATCAACAGTGGTGAATGTACCAAAGTAATATTCGGAGGTACTTTACCTATGATTTCATGTTATGCTACTTTATACTTTTTGTTAATTCTACTAATATTACTATACAACCTCTCCACAATTATTTGACAGTTTTAGCAACTGCAGATATAGATTATAAATAAATATAAAATCTAATAAATGAAAATGTATTATTACCTGCCAAGCAGCATATAAAGTACAATTAGCGCCACCTTAAATTATTGCATCACTAATTTTAACCCTGAGATAGATTATTTAGAAATGGAGTATATTTTAAATTTATTTTTAGTTAGTAATATCTTTTACTTAAACTTTACTCATGTTTACTGTGATATTCCTTTACTTAATACTTCTACCTCTGATACTGAGCTGAAAGTCTTGAAATGGTTGCGGATAACTCTGTGTTTATCATGCTAGTATAAATACGAACTTGTAGCCGTGCCAGGGACATGATAATGTTACATAATCACATTTCAGCCATTGAGGACCCCGTCTCTGTGTGTGTCATTTGAAGAGCCTGCAGGGAACTGTAGTATTCAGCTTTGTCGTGTAGAAGCGAGGATAAAGAAGGGACAGAAAGAAAAGGGAAACATCCAAGTAGAGTCAGGATGGAAACAAAGCTCTTACTGTATGTGGGTGTATCTTCAAGCTGATATTGTCTGTTCCATCCTGTGCTAGAAACATAAATCATTGCACTGACTGACAGCACTGGTGTCAAAAGAAGTGTTAGCATGGTGTAAAACTGTTAAGTGTAAAGTCAGGTGTGTATGTATGTGTGCTGTACGGGGGATGGGCAGTGAGACCAGGGCCAGTGATTAGTAATAATCTGTTTACAAGCCCCCACCCCACCAACCACCCTAACCCCCAGCCCCTCTGTCCAGCCTGGTATGACCTTGAGCAGCCTTTCCGTGTCTACATTAGTGCTTCCCAACAGACTCCCTGCTGCTTCTCCTCCTTCCTTCCCATATCTTGATTTATTTATGGCCTACAGGTTGGTATATACGACTCAAGGCGAGGCCAAGGCCCTGTTCAATATAACGGCCTTCCTCTCCTTCCATTATCAGAGCAGCTTGCCAATATTTCCTGCATCTCTCTCTGGCACTCTGTATGGAGACACTCAGCCCTGCCCTTGTTGCTTCGCTGTCAATGTCAGGGGAACAACAAAAAAATGCACTTTTAGAGGATATTGTTATTCTGATCTTTTTCTGTGCCCTCACCAAATACAATATGTGGCTCTGTATCTTTTCATGTCAAGTATGTCAAACATGATGTAGTGCTGCATGATTGGTAATCATTCTGCAATATACTCCTGAGAAATATCATCTATCCTTTTCTTTCCCAAAGTGTTACCTCCTCTGCCAGACCAAATGCTCTCGCTCTCTTTTTATATTTGCATGAGTGTATCTGCGGCCATCTGTCTGCCTCCCTATCTCCCTTTATCTAAGAAGAAACTCCCACATCTGATGGGGAATACATCAAATGTGAGATTCTTTTTTCTTTACAATCTTTGATTGTAATTGATAATTTCATACATTTCTTGGAATTTAACTATTTTCTGACAATTCGGAAAATTGTTTGTAAAAACTGAATAATATTATGTTTAAATTAAGCCCTTTTTGGAAGCATGTTATTCATTAAAACATTTTTTTAAATGATAAAAAATTACTAATTGTTTTAGGTAGCAATTGCTTATTGACCAGAAGAAAATATCACTTCTTCATGCTAGAGAGTAGGAAGAGATTATTGCATGTGTGTGAGAAATTAGATGCATTTCACTATCCTCATTATATATTCACACCCTGTGCTGATGCAATACTTTGGACTCTTAATGTTAGAGCCCTGTCTGAACTCGAAATTTGGCTGACTAAACTCTTTTCAGTATTTCTGCGTTGTCAGTATGCGTTTGTGTGTGTTTGTGTTTGTGTTTGTGTTTGTGTGTGTGTGTGTGTGTGTGTGTGTGTGTGTGTGTGTGTGTGTGTGTGTGTGTGTGTGTGTGTGTGTGTGTGTGTGAGTGTGAGAGAGAGAGTTCTGATATCATTTGGTATGTACATCAGGTCTTCCTCCTAGCTTAATATTCTCATGGGTGTCTGAGGCAGCTCTGCAGCAAACACTTAATCAAAGTTGAATCCAAGTTTCTCAAATGATGTAAGCATTTGTCTGAGACTAAACTAACCGTGTCTTTCCTCCTTAGATGTCCCCTTATAGGAAACCAAAAAAGCTACCCCCAAATTCCACATGATTCCAATAATGATAATGTTTTCTCTGTGGCTGTGTTGCAGACCTGGTGTCAGCCACCAACACCACCAACGTGAACATCCCTCAGATGGCGGACACACTGTTTGAGCGAGCCACCAATGCCAGCTGGGTGGTCGTCTTCAAGGCCCTCGTCACCAGCCATCACATGTGTGTCCACGGCAACGAGGTTAGTGGATGAGACCATTGACATGTGGAGATGTTCGGTTCAAGCCTGAATCTAGTTGTATTCAGATATATAAGATACAAATATCATATTGTTAGGATTATGGAGGAAAATGAATGATAAAAAGGAGTGCATAGAATTGCTAAATTATCCAAATGTATAGGAATGGCCTCGATAATTAACATCTGAGCACTTTGAAGAGTCTTCCGAGTGCTTTAAGGGTTTGTGGTGCTGATGGACGCTAGGCAAAAAAAGGTTTTAAACACAATTCCTTGAAAATATTAAACCAGTCCTGTGGGTTAAGTGTATTAGCAGTCATCCATTGAATATTTGTCTACAAAGGTTGCTGCTATTTGATTGAGTGAAATATTTAAAAAAAGAGGAAGACATTTTTTTATTCAATTGTTTGGTTGTAGCGAGATACTACACACAAATGCATTGTTGTCTTACTTTTGAGAGTTTGGTCTATTTGGCTTCTTTAACATGTCTCTTTTAGACCAATGGAGAGGTAAAAAAAATCAAAAGTATGTATGTGTATATTCTATTAGTCTATTTGCAACTGTGGATTTCTTATAAATTCACCAAAAGACCGCAAAACACTTGTAATCAAAAAACAATTGTAAGTAATTAACTTGGAAGGTTTTAAAGTGATATCTATGAGATACAGTACATTGCTATCTGTAGTGTAGTGCAAACTTGATGGAATTGTATAATAGGCTTTCATTAATGTACATTTCTAAGAATTCTTCTCATACTCAGAAATGTAGGATTCTCCAGGGGTTCGTCCATTATTCAGCCTGATTCATAGAAATACCTGAAAACATAGCTGTTGAAAGTATTTCCTGATTATTGGAGTGATACGAAGATATTGCATCTGTAAAAACCTTAATGTATAACATGTATGGGAATTGCCTCATTTGCATATTTAGTAAAATAATTGTCCTAAGGTGGATTTAGTTACAGTCTACTTACCTTTAGAGGCTTCCCTTAACTTTAACTTAAAGGTGACCTATCATGCAAAATGCACTTTTGTACGTCTTTTATACATGAATATGTGTCCCCGGTGTTCCAGGGAAATCACCAAGTTGTCAGAAAACACAACCCTCAGTGTCACAGAAGTGGCGCTAAGGCTATTGGGCCAACTCCACCAATCAGGAGGAGACAGCCACGGACATTGCCGTTCGAAAGCGCTGGAGACGTTGTAGTACATATGCCAGGCCTGTAGATGATGCTGTTCTCACAGAATCAGCCCATGCAAAGACAGTGTTAAATTCAGCGAAATGAGGATGGCTAAAATGCATGATTTGTTTGGTATAATAAAAAGTATTTATTTATTTGGTATAATAAAAAGTATAAATATGCCTTATATAGGTATGGTCCTACACTATATTATTCAAATATAGCATGATAGGTCTTCCTCCCCCGATTGCTCTTGATTGCTATAGCAACTGTTGATTGTTTACCTTTCTCTCCCTCAGAGGTTCATTCAGTACTTGGCTTCCAGGACCTCCCTGTTCAACCTCAGCAATTTCATCGACAAAACTGGCTCTCACGGTAAGAACAATATCACAGTGTCTGGAGAAAAAAGAAACAGGCAACATAAACACAAAGAGCCATCTGGCAAATACATAGGAGGGACATGATTACACACACATGTAATTGTTCACTCACTCATGCACATCCACACATGCATGAAAACAGATGCTGTACCTTTTCCCGCTCTGTCTAATGTTTCAGGGACTGTTGATATTGACTTGGGAAATATGTAAGACAAATGTATCCAAACCAATTTACATTAGCTAAAGATAATACTGATAGACTTGGTTTATATAAATACGTACTTATATGATTGAAATGTTGTCTTGTCCATGTGGGATAAAGAAGAACAAAGAAAATGGTTAACAAGACAGCAGTGTGTGGTATTTCTCTCAGCTTTTTGTTAGATAAGTGTTACCAAGTACTTATATGGATGAAATAATGGTTGAAACTAACGGCAAATCAGATCTTTTAGCTTGAATTCATGATATTTGGGAAACGTTTGGAGTTGCGTTTTAGCCAATTATTTTAAGGAGCATCCCTTTTTATGTTTTTCTTTTGAAAATATTAGTTGAAGTGATTCTTCTTCTTCTTCTTTTCCCACATTTTCTGTTTCCATGCTCTCAAAAAGTCTTATTTTCCAGCTGGAAGAAGCCACTGTTCAGTCCATTTGTAGAAAACATTGTCCCTTTCGGACAAAGATCCCTTAGGGTACAGTGAGCAGAACCATTTATGACTTTGCAGATTGTTTCCTAATATAAAAAGCAAAAGTAACCAGCCTTAGAGGGCACTCAAAGTGCAGTTCTCTGCCAAGGCCATTCTATAACTCTCTATATTAATGAAAGCGAAACATAATTTGAGCATCAGCCCCATCATTTGGATCAGATCCCAAATTAAATGGGTTTTTCTTAGGTTAACTATACACCCTTCCATCAAGTCTCATACCTTCATGGCACTTTGGTCTCCGCCAACAGACTAACCGAGCTGAGAACATAACTCTCTTGGCGGAGGTAACGAACCCTGCCTGCTGTCTGACATACATTTTCTGTTTAGGCTATGACATGTCTACATTCATCAGACGGTACGGCCGATACCTGAACGAGAAAGCCTTCGCCTACCGCCAGATGGCTTTTGATTTCACCAGAGTCAAGAAGGGGTACGTTAATCATGGTGGTCAGAGAGTTGGTGGTCATAGGCCTTTCTTTCTCATGCCTGCACTATGAGCTATATCCTATTGCAGTTGTCATCCCTGTGAGCATCTAACGCTCTGTTGTATTCTTCTAGTGCTGAGGGCGTGATGAGGACCATGACCACTGAGAAGCTGTTGAAAGGCATGCCTGTTCTGCAGACTCAGATTGACACACTCCTGGAGTTCGATGTGAGTCCCTATTCGGCTTGATACTTGCACTTGTTCTACAGCGCTGAGCAGCAACACAAGACAGAGGATTTCCAAAGTCTTCCAATTCTCACACGTCCTCTTCTCTCAGATTCATCCCAAGGAGCTGAACAATGGGATCATAAATGGTGCATTCCTGCTTCTCTTCAAGGACCTGGTCAAACTGTTTGCGTCCTACAATGACGGAGTCATCAACCTACTAGGTCCGTAGTCCATGGGTATCGTCACTTTGGCATTTCAAATACGAAAACACACAATTAATCGTAACCTGTTGTTCCCGTACGTAGAGAAATACTTCAAGATGAAGAAGAGTGACTGTAAGGAGGCCTTGGAGATCTACAAGAGGTTTCTGACCAGGGTGACAAAGATTGGGGAATTCATGAAGATGGCTGAGGTAGGGGACCAACCGTCCGCCTTCATAATAAAACATAGCAACATGAGAATGCAATGTTGTAACGTTTTTTTCCTTTAACAGACAGTGGGAGTTGAGAAAAACGACATTCCTGACATCAACTACGTAAGTAAAGCATATCGTGCCTCTTAGATATTAACTGCAAAGTATGCGCTCCGTTCTGCTACAACACTACCATTCTATTACAAGCTATGAAACAGGCTAAACCATAAGTGAGAACAGTGTGTAAGAACAGATATGCACTCAATGAGTTGAAAAATATAGTCTTCTATTTATAATTTTTACGCAACTTCTGCCTTTTATTAAGGAGGCTTGAGGCGCAGTGGATAGAGCGTTGGTGTTCAGATCAGGTGGTCACAGGTTCAAACCCCACTGCAGTCAGCATGTCGTTGTGTCCCTGGGCAAGACACTTCACCCCAAATTGCTCCTGTGGGGATTGCCCACAGTATTGAGTATGTAAGTCGCTTTGGATAAAAGCGTCTAACAAGTGTCATGTNGCCACATTATCCCACAGTGAAACTCATCGTCTTGTTTTGCATCTGACTCACAAAACCTTATGCTGTACTGTATGTGCGCTGCAGGTGTAGTCAGATTAAAGACATTCAGCATTTCTCTGAGGTTTATTTTATTCCTGGATTGTGTCCAAGTATGCATACATTACATTACATTACATTACATTGCATTTAGCTGACGCTTTTATCCAAAGCAACTTACAATAAGTGCATTCGACCAGGAAGATACAACCTTGAAGAAAAACAAGCATACACACATACATAAACACCCAAGACTTATCTGCAATAAATCTCCCCACCCCAGTGCCTCCACCCTGGCGTAGTGGTGGATCTCGCAGACTCTGATGACGAAGACTGTCCTTTTACACCCCTCGAGGACCCGGTAACCACGGAAACAAGGGGTGCCCTGGCTGAGTGCCTGTTTACAGGATGTAGTGTCAGCATGTTGATTCTAATTGCATTTCTGACAATCATATGGCGTGTGTTTGTTTATACATGCATGGGTATTGCAGTGGGACTTTCTAAAGCGCTGTTTACCCTTCTCTCAATTTAACAACTTTTTTTTCTCGCAGAGCCTGACATTGCGATTTAGGAGAGAAGTGGAAATGATGATAATTGATTGCTTCACTCTCAATTTTTTTCTCAGGCTCCCAGCAGTATCCTGGAGAGTCTGGAAACACACATGAACGGCCTGGAGGATGTGAAGGGAGGAAAGAAGGGGTAAGTCCTTGTCAGATTGAGTGTTTCTTCTTTTCAGTGTGAAGATAGATCAGGAGAATTAGCATGACAATGACAAAAGATCTGAGTAAATTCCTATTCGTTTTTCATGAAGGAAATGTTGGTAGTAACAGGCCTAAACAAGTGTTTTATTCCTATAATTTCCTTTAATCCTTCCTCTCTTTTATCCCCCTTTATGTTCATTTGGAATCACCAGTGAAGGGTGAGCATATACTGTGTTTTGTTTGGAGTTTACTAACTTATTAGAAAACTGTGTAGATGTTACTTAGTGTACCCCTGACCCCCTCCCCACCACCACCACCACATTAATCAGATGTGAATTACATCTCCATCTTGACAGAAACATAACCCATAGCTAGGTTAAAATGTTGAAATGTGGTGTGATAACATGTGAGAATAACATGTTTTGATAAACAGTAAGTCACGTCATGTGTATAATCACGTTCTGACATGCGATGTGCATCCGTATATTTCACAAAATGTAAAATGTTACTTGACAAAACGAGAGCAATTTGAACAATTGGACATAGAATGTTTTGCTTTGGAAATGTAACCTTCATATGATCACATTTGATTTGTTTGTCTTTCATATTTGTTATCGGTGGGTTTCTTTCTTTAAAAAAAGACCAATTAACAAATGTAGTCTATGTCCAAGGGATCTGTCAATTCCATGCAAGAGAACTAATATTTATTCCACTCTTCCACTCGTTCAGGTCTCCAACAAAGGTAAGATGCACATTCATAACGGTCTATGTCTTTATTGAGCTCTTCCAGTCTGATGCACCACTACAAATGTTTTTTTCTTCTTGTCTATCCTCCAGGGGTCTCCGACAAACAACGTTTCTCCAACATCAACTCCAGCCAAATCTGTTCCCACACTGCAGCCTCCTCCTGGGGAGGTTGCCGCTGCCGCTGCTGTTGCTCCTGCTGAGCCAGCTGAAGAGTGAGTGTAAACTCTGTGACCTTCTCTCTCTTCACTGCCGTTCTATCATTCATTTGGCACTAAATGTTCTTTGCGACCTTGTTAAACCCTGCAGAAAGGCACAATGAGGAGTAGGATCTTTCCCTGTGTAGGCACACGTCCAATAGGAAGCTTCCAAAATCAGACACAACGTAAAACAAAATTGTAATATATTGTGGCAAATACCAAGCAAACAAAGCTCTAGTTCTAATAAGAGGGTTAATTGGAGGGTTGGCTCATTGAGATTTCAATGCTTAGAAATTGTAACCTAATTCTGCCATAAAGAGCTCATTTGGCAGCAATTGTTATTTTATATATTTTTGATGATATAGTTTAAGTATTTGACAACCCATAAAAAGTTCCTGGACGTACCAATCTTATTTTTACCCATGCTAGCATTATGGCTCAATGGAAGGCTGTTGGTTAACCTCCCGAGTAAATATACCTCAACAACTATTAGATGGACGGTTTTCATGGTTCCCAGAGGATGAATCCTTTCCTCTGACTTTTCCTTGAGCACAACCAGTCAACATTATTGGTTTTGAGTGAAGTATCTTGAAAACCTATTGATTATTTGCTTTTGTATCTGGCATCAGCCAAAGCTGCAGTTCCTGCTAAGGGCTTTTAAAGTACCTTTTTTCAGTGTTGTGGCTATCACTGATAAAATCAATAGTTACTTTATGCAATGGCCAAATGTAAAATAATTACCTTCTGCGAATGATGGTGAATCTAATGTTGTTTGCTTTTTGTTTCTGCCTCCTCCAGCTCCTTGTTGGACCTGGATCCTCTGTCCTCCTCCGGTCCCACAGGAGCATCATCAGCTGCCCCCACATCTTGGGGAGGTAAGTATCCTCCTTCCTGTCAGCTAATGGTTCATCAGAAATAATTCACATTAAAGCATTTACATTAAATGAGGCTGGCGTTATATTTTCTTTTAGTGAACTGTCAAAAAACATGTATTTTACTTTGTTTTCTGCTTCCATAGATCTTCTTGGATCAGGTGAGTTTCACTCTGCTTTCACTTCACTTCTAGTCTAGACAAGTGTAGATCTAAACATCCTCCAGGACGCCTAAATGTCAGAGACTTTCTTTATGAACCCCCATCTGACATTGAGGCAACCTGTAATAATATCAGGGTTTTAATCCAAAACAAATGTAGATAGACTGTACATGTACAAATGTCACATGGTTACCTCCCTGTTTGTGTCCTCAAGCTGTTTTCTTTAGTCTGAGTAGTTTCTTTGTTTCTCTCTTCCTCTCTCCTTTCCCTCCACATACTCCATTGTCTGTTTTTGGTTAACAACGGGGGCTATTTTGGTTGCTTTTTGTTTATTGGTTATGACCGGGTGGTGTTGGATAATTTGACTATAATTTGGTTAACGTTTGGATTTTGCTTTGCTTGGACAATTCCTAAACTTCTTGATTGGCTTTAATTTGATTTGGACTTTTGTTTTGGCTTACTTTTGTTCACTGTTTTAACGGTAACTCCACTGGTTATTTTGGTTGCTCTTTTGGGGTTTATTTTGGTACATTTCTTTGGGAATTTCAAACACCCGGTTGGTACTCGCAGAAATGGGCGATTCCTTGCTATCTGAACCCACCCTCACGGCAGAGCCCGCCCCCTCCACTACAGCAGCAACGCCCACCCCTGCAGCCGCAGAACCCGGAGTCTCTCTAGCTCCTCCCACTAGCACAGCAGCCGCCACCTCCACTGGTGCCGCAAATATGGATCTTTTGGGAGGTCAGTGAGCTTCCAGAAAATTCTCTAAGAAAGAATCACTCTGGGAAGCTCAACCTTAAAACCAGCACACAAATTATGACGACTGCATGCGAAACTGTTTATTTAAAAATGCTCCTTTTTACAATTTTTTTCCTAATGCTAATCCTTATTTTTTTGTTAATATGAGCACATATGAAATACAATGTTAAGAAGGAGACAATCAAGTTTGCACCTACATAATATAATACAACATTCCTGTACAAATATCCCCCATACTTACAGAAATGTCTGCATTATTTATTTATGTATAGCAACACAGTCACCTTCGGCTTTTAACATAGCCTACTGCTAAAGTCATTCTCCACATGCGTCTTGTTCGATAGGCAGACATGCTTTTCTTTGACCTCAGTGAAAAGCAATTCTATCAAACTGTGTCACATGGCTACAGCTACAGTTGGCGACTGAAACACTTGTAGGTCTTCAGGCTTAGTTTCTACCTTGTGCAGTAGATGAATAGTTACTGTAGTGCCTCCTGTCTGCATTCCCATTTGTCTATTCATCTGTCAGTCATTAATGTCTGATATCAATGCTGCAAACTACCATTTTTAACAGATGCTCAACAATATTTTCTAAGCTTACCTTTTTTTTCTGATGCTCTCTTATCCTTGTCATGTTTCCTGACTTTTTTTTCTCTTTTCATCTTTACTTCTTCATTTGTTTCTGTCTCTGTGGGCATCTCTGTCCTCTGATGGGGTTTGGGTGAACCTCAGATGCCTTTTCTACACCTGCTCCTGCCCCTGAGGCCCCTGCAGCCGCTGCTGAAGGTGGCGCCGCCGCTACGTCCGCCCCCGCCATCGCCAACGCTGGAGCTGGTGGGTGACAGAAAGTTTGTCTGTGTGAGTGAGTGAGATAATCCAGTGGTCGAATTTAACTCTGTAGTAGTAGTAGGCTACTATAAATAGGCCAATTTAAAGTAGCAACCTAAAAATGAGCATACAGTTTGATGTACAATTTAGTTTAGTATATTGGGTATGTAACATATTTATGATCCCTTTATATACCTTTTTTTAAGTGAGTTAGCTAGAAAAATGTAAAACTCCGCCCAAAACCGTGTTTCTGAAGATAACGTTAGCTTAATTAGCTTGCTAGCTACAGTGGACCATAGCCTTTTTTTTTTAAGACTAGATTTTTACATAACACAGTAGAAAGTACAAAGAAAAGTTGTTGGTGTGTTAAGATTTATATCAATCTCAGAGAGAGGTTAGTTGTTAACCCGTTTTCATTCTTTGTGCTAAGCTAACGGGCACCTGGTTATAGCTTCCAGTTTACAGGAAGCATGGTTGTAGCTTTTCTCCTCAAACTTTTGGCAATAGACTGACTTAACTTTTTTTTAACCAAAATCTAAACTAATCTTAACTACATTTTGCTGACAATGGTAATGAACATTTACCTAACAACCGTGTTAGAGTTAAGGTGTTTTGCCAGTTGGAAGCCAATACCAGATTTACTCTAGTTTTTGTATAAGCTTTGCTTGCCGTTTGGTCTGGATTGTTCATCATTTTTTGATTTTTTTCTTGCACCTGGTCCCTACGCATTTATAGAGATTGACATACAGAATAACCCTGAACAACGCAGAATTAGACAATTCAGCATATACAAACAAACCCAACTCACTTTTAGTTGGTCAACAATTATGTTTGATAGTTCCACCACTGGTTTGAGTGCTTTGCCCGTGATGTTTATTGACCTGTTTGTGTCGATGTGTATGTGTGCATTTCTGGTCGATCTCAAGTTTTAATCAGGGTTTCCTTTCAAAGCTTTGTGCAGGGACAGTAGGCGTACAGATTTGCTATTCGTTCCGTTGGGTGTTTGAAAATAACTGTTGTTGTTACCATGGCAATTGAAGACAATGCTCTTGTCTCTTATCTTTTGGCATCAGAAGATTTGAGTACTTTGTTATGGAGAAGCTTGCCTGTTGCGGTTTTCTGGTGATGGTTTTATCCTATAGGTATGGTTTCGATTTCACAAATGTAGACACTGTAAAGGTGTTTAATTGGTTTTGCTCCATTTATTTTCACAGTTGCTATTTTTAGTTGTTTCGACTGACAGCAGGAGTGTGTTGGAGCTCTTCGATCATACATCTCCGATTCTTTTCCTCCTTAACTTTCATTTTTATAGCAGTATTTCCATCATCATCACATAAAACATGTCTAATCTATGTTGTATTAAAGCCACTGACTAACACCCTCCCTTCCTATTCATGTGTCACATTTTTTCCTCACCCCCCCTCCCAATTCTTCCCCGAAGACCCCTTTGCTCCCTCGGACAGTGGCACCAACGCAGCGTCTTCAGGTCTAGACCTTTTCGGCATGATGACAGTGGACAATAATAATCTGGGTAGCTCGCTGGATGCCTGTTTTAACTCTGTGGTGCCCCAGCCTCCCCCCTCCCCTTCCCCTTCACCGCTCTTCACCTCCACACCCAGCACCATCAGCACCACCGCAACCATTTCAGCTCCAAGCGCCGCCAACCCTGCGACTGACATTTTCAGCGGTAAACATTAGAGATGTGTGTGGTATCGGGTATTAATCTGATGTCTTGTGCTCTTATTGATAAATCCCCTCCTGATTTCTTTATCCACCATCCTCTTTTATTCTTCCTTGTGGGTTTCATCAGACTAATGTGCACATATTGAAGGTTTTTCAGTTGGCTATTGTGCGTGAGAGCATCCTCACCATTCTTTCAAGTGTTTGAGCGTTTTAATATTCCTGTCTCTGGGTGCGCAGATCTCTTTGATTCCATGCCAGACACGAGCTTCACCAAAGCAGAGCCCACTCCCAGTGTTGACTTGTTTACAGCAGGTACCTTATTGCACCTACTCTTGTGCGCTCTCACTCTCATATCCTGTCTTGCTCTGCCTGTTCTTCAGCTTTGTCCTTGGCTTTGATCAGGGAAGGGGAATGAAAGGAAATGAGATTGCTCTCTTATGGGTCAGCGGGAAGCTATTGAGCTGCCTGAAACATTTACTCAATCACTCTTACCTACTTTCCTATTCCAGCATGTACTGCGTGCACTGCAAATGCAAATGTACATTATAATGAATCATGGTCAATAGCTTGTGTGTGTGTGTGTGTGTGTGTGTGTGTGTGTGTGTGTGTGTGTGTGTGTGTTGTTTGGGCTCTAAACAACATCTCCACCTTGCCCTCCCCAGCAGATTTGTTCGGCTCCCCTGCGCCCATCCTCTCATCCGCACCACCACCCAAAATTGCTACGGGAGCCATCATGAACCTGTTTGGTGGTGGGTAACTCACATGACTGCAGCCCTGCATTCACTCTGCCTGCCCTGTCCATGAACGCATCATCAGAGAAGAGGAGTAGAATCTGTGAAACATCAAATGAAACCACTGATATTAGTACTAGGCTCTATAAATGGTCATAAATACTGGGTAGTTAAGTTGTTGCATTTAACTTTTGTAAGGAAAACCTTGTGAACTCTCTCTTTGTGTGTTGATCTCGGAAGTATTACAAGCATAGCTAAGATCAAGTTGATCATGTTGAAATTGTCTAAGGATTTATGGACTGCAAGCACTTGGAACTTTCTGTTTTACTTTCCTCTTTTTTTGCTGGCTTTAATGTCTTGAAAATGCACGTGGGTGCTCTACTGCGACTGCCAATGAGTATGGCGTAATTCTGAGATGTGTGTATGTTTGTGTATGATTGTGTGTTTTACATTTTAAAAGACGATGTGTCCTGGTTTATGAAATACACATGTATTGTGTATTCCGTTCTCTCTAACTCTAAAAACTTTGTTTGACATTGCCAGCGTGAAGCCGAAGGCTGACTATTACCCCTTCTTTGCCCTTATGCTGCGATGGGAATGGCTCATGAATCTACTTTGACCTGGAATGCCATGGTTTGGTATATTTTTGGGTTGACTTGCCAGAATCCACAGGAGGAGAAGCCACAGCCGCTGCTCCTGCTGCTCCCGGTGCTGAGCTCATGTCAGGTAAAAAAATAACTAAAAGTATACTCTGCATGCATGTGTGTACAGTGGAGGGCATTCCAAAATGTTGCAAACATTTTGGTAAAGCACTGAGCTGCAGTCATGGATAGATTACCATGTGTGCAATTGTAATCTTCAGTCTAAACTGAATCCTGAATTAATACTAAAGTTCCGCTGCAGTTTTTAAACTAGCAGCAGCACCTGAGAGCCCGGCCATGACTGCAGCTATTGTTCATAAGTATACATGATTCTATGGAAGCCCACAGGGGACTATATTAAAATGATCAGATAAACCTAAAAATGTAACTGTGCTTCCACAATAGCATTATAATTTACACATACAGTATATATAACATGTGATATATGTTATTTCAGTAAAATACAATACTGGCGCATGGGCATTCTATAACTGCCTTCAAATAAAATAGCTTATTGATGATCAACTTCAAAAGGCATACCCCACTATAAAGTGGACAACATATATTCCAATTTGGAAAAAAAGATGCGATATAAACATAATTATATATATAAATGTGATTTTCCATTTTATTCATGCAATATCTAAATCAACATTTATTCATTTGATAAGACTTAAGGTGTCATTCATTCTCTGTAGGCAGTACTAATATTATCCTTTGAATAAAGACCCCTGTGAGCTTTCCTATACCACGTTATTATTATACTTATGACATGTACTTCAGAGCCATTTATGAACATCTTCCTTTCAATTGTAAAGAACACTGTTTGGGCAAAATGGTTGTTTTGTCGACTCACTGTTTCTATTAACTTTGGTAAAGGTTAATGAAATAGTTAGCTGTTTGTTTATCTGCTGACTCAATCATAATTCATTTAAGAGCTTGTGCATGACTATTTTGAACACTCGTCATTGGCTCAGTATTGAAGGAGAGTCACTGTTTGGTGCTACATATTCAAACTCCATCCATATATGGTCAAATTACCGTCATCGTTGCATCACCTCATTTGCATAGTGCTACCGTGGGCGTTAGTCTCCGGGGGGAATTCCTCTGATCTGTGCCACCTTTCACTTTCATACGACTGGTATCCCCGGTTACTGTTACCGTGGCAACATGATCTCTGCTCACCTGGTTCCCATCTCCTGTCCAGTGCCATTGGTCTTAATATTATATAACTGATGGTCTGCAATACAACTGCTTAAGGCTTAACTCTTTCTTTCCCCCTCTCTTTCTATCATTCATGCAATAAACTATCACTGTCACCCGCTCCTTTAAAACCTCATTGCATTTATTGTTTCTCTCTTCTTCTCGCATCTATGCTTTTTTTTACTTTCCTCTCTCTTTCTCCTTTCCTCACTCTCTCCCTCTCATCTGGCTCTTGGGCTGGCTCATTGCTTGCTTCCTGCCATTTGATTGGGTGAGTTTCCTTGCTCTTTAACACGCTAATTTCCCACAGTGCACTGCTGCATTGCAGTGGTGTAAGGCAAAGCTCAGCTGCACTGTCCCTTCCACCACGAGACGCCTGACAGAGTGTGTGCAGTAGCTTCTAGCATTTATCCCAGCTTCATCTTAACTGCAGTGCTTTTGCCCTCTTCATAATTTTTGCAGCAATTACATTCAAACAGCAAAGGCCCGAAATATTTACAATTGACCAACAAGCACTGACAATGTATTGTTTACACTGTGCATGTTGTTATGATGGTTATAATGCAGTACTATTGGTTGCACATATGGTCACAAATGATGCTTTATATATATCCTTCATACATTTTGGACTAGGTGTTATTACCTTTGCCCATATTACAAATTAACAAAGTAAAGCAGCTGACCTGATTGATGTCTCCTAACTTTATACAGGTTGCACTAATTGACATCATCACCTTAATTCACAAAATTGTCTATTTTACTTACTGCTCTAGATTTTATTAAATATCTTGTTTTGTGATATTAACGCTCAAGCTCATGCCAATGCTCCTCTCGTCCCACTGTTGTCATGGAGACATATATTGGTTGTCATAGTAATCCCCAATAGTAAGGAGGGTTGCTAGTGTGAGAATTGCTTGCATGTAAAGACGCTAATATCTCCCCTGCTCTCCCTCCTTGCCTCCTCATCCCTTCCCTCCTTCCTGTAGTATTTGATGGACTAGGCGATGTAATGAAGCCCACTTTGACCCCTCAAGGGGGGGATGTTGACACCTCCATGGCTAACATGGCAAGTAGTAAGTAGTTGTTTACATAGATATTGATTTTAATACTTTGGTGGAAAACATGCTAATTTGCTCTCTTTGTGAGAGATGAAAAACAAGAGTGATGCAATCATGATATTTGTATGCTAGATTTGAAACTTGAAGCTTTTTTTAGCATAAAGACTGTTCACTGCAACTGTGACCAGTACATATAAAGCTTATTAATTAATACATTGTATATTGTTCGTCTAATCAGTACAATAAAGTAAAAAAATGACAATTCAGCATTTTATGGCATTTATCTTCTCATCATAAAAGCTAGTAAGGCTATTTCAAACTAAGTTATTAATTATAGCGGTGCAACTAATGATGATTTTCATTGTTGATTATTGTGCCAATTTCTTTTTTAATTTACTGTTTGGTCTAACGGATGTTTTGAGAAAGGGAAAAATATCCATCCCAACTTTTCAGTGTGTAAGATAATACTAAAAATGTATACTTGTTTTGTCTGTCCACAACCCAAAGATATTCAGCTTAGCTGAAATCTTGATATCAGACAGGATGAATACAGCATTTTTTGCATTAAAAATAACTTAACATAACCATTCCAATCCTTTAGTAGAAACCTTTAGCAGACTATAAGTCACTATCAGTAGCTCCTATTTATTAAAATGAATATTGTAACTCTTTTTTATCCTGTATGGTCATTATAAAGCAAGTAAATTAAAACAGTGATGTTGCAGTACCTCTCTCTCTCTCTCTCTCTCTCTCTCTCTCTCTCTCCCTCTCTCTCTCTCTCAGATCTCTCAATGGGAACCCCAGCGGCAGCTCAGGTAGCTCCCCCCTGTTGGGGTGCCCCCATGGTAAATGTTGTCTGTGTGTCTCATAGCATGGAGTGAAGCCGCATGGCAGCTCAGTCAGGGCACCAATCACAAGCACTGCCTTCATCTGGCTCTCCAGGTTTCAGGTCCAATCAAAGACCAAGGAAACTGAGCAGTGGAAAAAAAAAAAAAATTCATTTAAAAAACATATAGCAAACTTTAAGTTACTTGTAGATTTAATGTAAGTTACACATCACATAGAATGTATAATAGAGCACACGTCCAAACTTAAAGCTGTCTTTAGCAGATTTCAACATGCAGTTTTGATCAATATAATTCTTATTTGTCGCAAATATCTACTGGAGAGTGATGAAATGGCAAATATTAGTGCTGAATTAAGAACCTGTTCCTTCGAAATAGCTGATTTTTCTTCTTTTAAGCTTATATTTTTATAAAACTTGATGGAATTGAGTTTAAATCTGAACTTGCCCCATCATTGACACATTTGCTGCTTTTGGATATTTCAGTTGTCTTTTGGCAACAACAGAAATTACACTTTCATCAGAAGGCTACCTGCAAAAAGCTTCCTCTCTGCCTCTATAAAAGAAAAATCATTGTGCATGAGTAAATTAAGGACTATTATCAACGTTTACGTTAAGTTCGGGCCCTAATTGTGTGTTCATTTGTCAAGTTTGGCGTGTCTGTCCGTATTCCTTATCATCTGTGTGTGATACTGGTATTTCTTTACATAATGTGTAACTTATGTTGACGTCTGTGTATTGTTTTGCAGTGTGCGTGTGTCTTATTATGTAGTGTAGTAACATCCCAACTCGTCCTCTCCCTCCCCTCCACACCTTTAGACCGTACCAATGGGTGTTCCTCCTTTTATGGGGACTCACCCCTGCTACAATATGGTAAGACCACCAGTCCAGTATGGTCTAGTAATGTCTTAGTCTGGACATTACAAGACATTGATGGACAATTAGCCCTTAAGGTGGCCCTCACACCCATCAGATGGCAAATAAAGTTCCTTACTGTCTCTTTTCTTCTCCCATAAGCCCGGGGCACCAGGAGCTACCATGATGTCCATGGCTAGGCCAGGCCCCGGAGCACCGGTAACACACTCACTCTTTAACTCGTTACTGCTGCTCTGACAAAATAGTTAAAGTGCTAAAAGTAAATGTGTCTGCAGATGTCTCCCGGAGCGGCCCAGAGCCCCAGAAAGCCTGCACCCCCGAGGAACGCTCTGGATGACCTCAACATTAAGGACTTCATGTAGACCGACTGACCTGTAAACCCTCAAGGTATATACACACAGAAAATAGAACACTTCAATGCAAAGAGTTGAAATGTATTTGTTTAGCTTATTATGTCAAGTAAAGGGTATGAAGCAGAATCTGCTGTTGCACAACATGAGCCACATGGGAGTATTGATGTAACGCTATCACCTATCCTTTATTTTCAGTTTTTATAGTATTCCTAACAGCAACTACAGGTAACTTATTACATATATTTCCAAATAACATAATACCTGATACAAAATCAAGTTAAAATGCTATACATCCCATGATATGGTCTTTAATATCTATATGGTAATGGGGTAAATATATATATTTATTTTTTATTTTTCGGTCAGCATTCGAAATTAGCAGAATTAAAAACAGCTTTGAAAAAAATACTCTGCAAAGAAAATAAGAGTTTCATATACAGTGCAAATAAGCTAATAGAGATAGACGGTCTAACATTTTTAATTTAGATGAGACTAGTTTGTTTTCTATCTCTTGCAAGTCCCCAAACTTAACAGAATTGCATGTACATGATACAAATGCCAAAAACCAGACTCTTCTGCCAGTCAGAAAACACATTTCTGAATCCCCTTCTTTGACTCTCTCAGCCTAATTAGACTTCACCAATTTCTATTGAGAGTACTTGTTTTAATTAAGTCTAATTTTTCTCTCCCTCCTCTGTAGGTTTATCATTGTGTCTGGAGCTCTGTGGATGTGGATGTCTGCACTCCCCCCACTGCCTTCCCCTCCATCATGCCCCAGCCCCTTCAGCCAACCAGCCATTCCATCTACGATCTTTGCCCAATGACCTCCTACCAGCCGCGGCCCCTATAAAAAAAAAACCCTGCCCTTCTTATCTCATGTCGTAGCACAACTGTGAATGTGAACCCTAGATACAGACAAACAAAACTCTGTTTATGTGTGTGTGGGTGTGTGTGTAATTTAGTGTTAACCTTTACTTAATATACTATGGAAAAATGAACAAAAAAATAATAAATGTGTATTTAGATTCATTATGGATTTCCGCATATCAGCTGACTTGGAAGGGTGGATAAATGTTGGTTTCTTTGCGCATCTCCCAGACGAGGACTGTGTTGTTAAATGTGGACTGTGTTCGGTGTGTGTAACTTCACTGGCCAATCCCCACTCCCACTCCTCTACCCCTGTCGTCCAAACTAATACTGAGCTATGTTTATGTCATTAAAAACTTGGTTGTACCTATATCTGCTTGGCCATCCATCCGCACCTGTCTACTTTTTTGGAGAACAATTGCACCTGAAAACAACTGGCACTGCAAATCTGGATTTATCATCGAACACATGGAATTGTGTTCAGTTTCATTTTTTTCTTAAGGGATTGTCATTAACATGCAACAATGTGTGAACTCTGTTGAAATTGACATATGCATTTGAGAATATTTTAAATGATAGATTACACATATTTTCTTTAATCTTTATTTTGAGAGAACAAAATGTATCATATATTTTTAGTTATGTCAAATAATAAGGTTGAAAATAATGCAAGTAGACAAACATTTCCCCACCTTTGTATATACCTCTCAATCTGTAATCAGAGGCAGTATCAGTGGAAACTTTGGCTCGAGTGTTTACTGTTTCGCCCCCAGCTGGTGTGGAGTGGTACTCCATCCTGATTCTCTTAAAAACAATTTTGCTTGTCCGTCTAAAAGATGACTTAAAGTTAAGGTGGAATTCAAAGGGAAAAGTAAACATTTGTGTATGTGATTGGGATGTGGCCTCGGTCCTCTTTGAGTGAGGCAGCAGCGGTCGGTACATTTGATGGTGTACAGGCACTGGAAGTCTCGACGACTCTCACTGTAAAGCACTCAAGTATTTGCTTGATGTTCTGTGTGTTGTTTATTTCCAAAAGTGACTGTATCTTAATCCATTGTGGCATTAACAAAGTGATGACAGAAAAACAAAGATGACTATGACGCGTAAAAAAATACAAAAAGAATGTGGATAAATAATGTTTGCTAAGTATTCAAATGAAGGCTGTGTTGTTTATTGGGGGGGTTGTTATGGATGGCATCGTTCTTTTTCCCTCACCCCCACCTGCATGTGAGTCCAAATGAGATGCAATAAAAGACAAATACACTGATCCAAACTACCCTCACGGCTCATCACTTATGTCTTAACATTTTTATTTATTGGCATGAATAAAAGATTTTGGACAGTCGTTTTGGATAAAAGCGTCAGCTAAATGAAATGTTATGTAATGTAATAAGTTAGGTCTTGCTGAGAAAGACAGACACATGTTGGGCTAAGAAAATTGAGAGCTAACAATGACATTTTAATTCATTCGCAAGATTTCCCCCAGTCTCCAAATGAACTACTAAATGGCTGATTAGTCCACAGATCCAAAACCATGTGACATGTGCAGCCTTACTGGATTATAGATGTGTCTGACAAACTGTCACTCAAGAGGTGAGCTGGTCTCAGATCACAATTCCTGCAGGTCTTGAAGATTTTTAAAATATTATTTAAAAAATGGCTTACAGTAGTTTTGCTTTTGTCCTTAAGCAATAATGAGTCAATTAGCAATTATAATTACAAATATAAAGGAAAGATTATCTTTACAAATATAATACAAATATAAAGGAAAATTATCTTTTTACAAGAAGAGATATATATATATATATATATATATATATATACACTGAATATAGGCCTTTAAACAAACTATGTTTTTTTTTACCAAGTATTTTAATAATAAAGGCATTCAATTCCAACCTTATAAGACTAAGTTGTGTTTATAAGAGCCGGGGTCATTTTGTTGCCAGTCTTTAACATGTTTGTTATTGCTGGAAACTAGAAATTCCTAGCTTTTTATAGTAGCCTACCCAAACGCCACTATAACCAGGTAAACTTTACCTGGTAAAGGGAAGTCCCGAACTTCACACTTTACAGTGACACACACTGGCATCATTAAGAACATAGCTTCATGCCACTGAAATCAATTTTCTTATATTATACCAGGGCACATGATATTTTAGCCCAAACTGCGGGCTTTAGTTACTCACGCTTTGGACTGCTGTAAATCTAGGGAGGAGACAGCAGCCATCTTGGTCAAGTTTGAGTGACGTTCATCGGTGGGAGCTCTGGATGTTCGTGGCCATCTGGTGGCTGCTTCAAAGCACAGACAGAATTGAGGCTTATTTGTATTCGCCTGATTGAACCGAAAATGTGTATGCCTCGCAAAGCAAAATGGGAAATATTCTCCTTTTATCTTGAGCACTCCAGGCATTTATGAATATTGAATTGTCATTGTGTTGATTACTATGTCAGAGTTTTGAGAGTTTAGAGTCAATAGGTAAAGAGTGCAGATTTCCAAAGCATACAGATATTTTTGAATTTGTAAATTTTGTATTTTAGTGTAATTTCATTCAATTTACAGTCACAGTCCTGGTAAAAGAGACATTTTGAATAATACATGGGATCTTGGTTATGATAGTGTTATTACTTTTCAAATGCAATGATGCGTTCAAAAACAATGGTGAGGATGTGCAGTATTTCTTTATTTTTTTTTGTTGAAAAATAAATAATTGGAAGTGTATTTAACAGACATTTTATGGAAACTCAACAGATGATTATCATTTAAAATGGCTACTTTGTGAACTAATTTAAGAACAGCACATATTAAAATGGTCATTATAGCTGTTCACAACACATTTGCTAAAAGCATTCTTGCATCTTACAATATATAAACGATATTGAAGCATATAACACAATAATGAAAGTTCGGCTGCATGGAATTGTGCGTGAGGCTGTAATGCAGCCATGACACATAACCTATAGAGGCCTGCTATTGGCTTTTAAGTACTTGAGGAAGGGCATGATTTTAGTTTTTAATTGGCCCTTCAGTTTTTCTTTTAAGATTTACACTTTAATAAAAGATACTTTTAAACTGCTTTTATACACACCAGCCCAGGTCATTAAGTCTCTATTGTATCCCTTGGTCAAATATCTTTACAGCGTCTTGGATCTCCATGGATCCAGTGACAGATCTGGGCATATTTGGGTGGCGTAATCCTCACTGCAACATTAAAGTCCCTCTGCTCACCTCCTTCTACCTCCACCCACTGATGGCCTGAAAACACCCCAATCACTCTTCGCTGCCACTTCCCTTTCCCGCCTTTCTCTCCCACTTCCTGTCTCAGACGGATGTAAACGCCTGCACCTGTGGCGCCCGGCTGCGCGTCACAGTGTTGGTACATTAAATCGAGAGACTGGTTTGCAACCGAACAAAACCGGTACACCACCTTCTCGTTTCCACGTCCGTCCAGCAGGCTTTTGTCAGCGTCATAGCCTGAAAAGTGGATTCGTGCCAGGGGGGTAGTGGAGGGCGCCACTCCCAGCTTCATATACTTCAGTTTGAGGGGTCGTCTCAGCTCCAAGAGAGCGTAGTCGTAGTCAGGGGACACGGAGCTGGTGAAGCTCTTGGTTTGGATCCACCCTTGAGGGATTCTGGTTTGTTTAACTCGCGTCCAACGGAAGACAGGCTGCTTCATGGGACCAGGACTACGTCGTATACGTTTCCTCCGTTTCCCTGCTCCTACTATAACCCCATGATCAGCTACACCCTCCTTACCATCTTGTCTTCCCCTGAGCCTACTTCCTTTTACTCCCTTTTGCCATACATCTCCATCTACACTATTCCGCTCCCCATCCTCCTCCATTATCTGCTCCTCACCTTTCACCCCCTCTTGATTCACCCCACCTCTCTGCTGCCCTCTTTGCCTCCCAGGCCCTCTTCTTCTTTTAGTCTTAAGCTGCAACACTCCTACTCTCAGCCTTCTGGCACTCTCTAGGTAGTCCTTCCCGTCATGGATGCAGTGTGCCGCTGTCAGCACGTGTTTCGGGGATACTAGGACTCCAGAGCAGCCTGTGGAGAGACGCACAGCAGTGGAGAAAGGATAGTTGGTGATGAAATGCGAGTCAGAGATCACAAAGCGTCCATCTGCTCCGTAAATCTCCCGTTTCCTACGGGTGGGAGCAGGGGAGTGGGCCTGTTGTCCTGTAGATGTCTGTTTGAAACCCTGCAAGATGATATCTGTATGTGTGCGAGTGCCATTCTCATTCATTGTCTCATATCCCAGAATCCTCTCCTGCTCAATTTGGTTCATAGATGGTAGGTGGCTTTGACACTCTATTCCACAGAATGTTTTTGTCCCTTCTTTCTCCTCATCCTCCTCCTGTCCTCTGAACAAAGGCACTTGTAAAGGCTGTGTGTGTGTGTCCAGCAGCAGCGGCAGGTTGTGTCTGGTCCACCTGTTTGCCTCACTGCTCTCTTCTTTACCAAAAACTGCAGAAACTGTCAGGGCTGCTGCACAGAGCAGCAGACACATGAAGCGATCGAGTCCCATCCCACTGAGAAGAAACAGAGACCGGGATAGTAAATCAAAGGTGTTAGAGAGATATAACATGGATCATAACTTCTTTATCTTTTTCTAATGATATCAAGCAAATATAAAATGCGTGTTCATGTTCCCATAGCTCATTCTAGCATTGATGTTGGTTAAGCTATATATTATATGGCCGGCAGAGGGTGCACAAGCTCAATTTTTAAACAATAAAACGCTGAGCAGGAAAATGTAGTGTAATATTTTACCTTACCATGAGGTAAAGCATGAACTACTACAAAACATCCATTAGGAATACAGCCAATAGTATCATAATTACATGAAATATTAATTTAGAGTGACACAAAGAACCTTTTTGACATTACTATTAACTATTTCTAAGGTAATAAAGTATTATGGTCTGGTTATAAGTTGTATTAAAGTTATGCATAGAAAATACGTAAGCCAGTCTCAAACCCATGGTAATAAAGAACGAGTAATGGTAAAAATACAGAATACATTACATTACATACAATATTAAGAGGAGAGATTGTCAAGAAATACAAATGTCTCAACCCTTTCCTACCTGCAAACCTGGAAAAATATCCCAAATCTTCCAGTAAATATTATTTTTCTCATCAATAAAAAATCCTCTCCATCCACACAGCTTCCAGCAGACTGGCTTCCATCATGCAATGGGTAACTGGAGCACAAGGAGAAGCTGTGTGTAAGGTCCTCAGAGAAATCGACATCCCACTCTGATGCAGAAGAGAAAAAAAACAGGCAGAAAAGGGGGAGTCAGTCATAAGGGGGCCCATGAATGAAGTTCTGGATCATGTGATGACATTAGATTTCGGGTCAAAAGTGGAGTCATAGGAAGAGAATTTTAGGTATTTCTCTCAGATTTCGCAAATGTTTTGTTTACCAGACAATATGCAGGGAGGAAAACATGACAAGGAGAACGGAAAAACACCCACTACCAGACACAAAAACTTAAAACCGTGACAGAACCCCCCCCTCAAGGGACGGATTCTAGACGTCCAAAACAAATCCAAAAGGGTGGGTGGAGGGGGTCCGGAGGACGGGTCCGTAACGACAACCCAGAGGCAAAACAGAGTCCGAAGAGG
>NW_011369212.1:577810-588143 GCF_000735185.1 Notothenia coriiceps | reverse complement strand
TGTCTGTCTGTCTGTCTGTCTGTCTGTCTGTCTGTCTGTCTGTCTGTCTGTCTGTCTGTCTGTCTGTCTGTCTGTGCGCTCAGGTATCGTGGAGGACTACCAGCCCCCGTACTATGAGATGGTTCCCTCCGACCCGTCGTATGAAGACATGCTGGAGGTCGTGTGTGTGAAAGGAGTCCGGCCGACCCTGTCCAACCGCTGGAACAGCGACGAGGTGAGAGTTTGCTTTTGGACATCATGAATATATTTTCGAAATCATTTTACAAAAAACTTTTTGGAATAGTTTTCACATATTTTTTTTTTAACATCTTCTGGATATTCATCTTATTTTTTCCCCAGTAAATTTGATATATTTGATATAATATTTTCACTATTTATTTTCACATAAAGATTTTTTTTACATATTTAAGGATAAGTTATTTATTACACATTTCTCGTGAATTTTTGGGGATATTTTTTACAGATTATTTTACATAATTTATACACTTCTTAGACATTTTCCGTATACTTTCTCACACACATCAGATATTCTTCCAAGACTAATTTATTTAATTAATGAACACCTAAGAAGTAATGATAATAATACATTTGTGTGTGTGTCCTTAGTGTTTGCGGGCGATGCTGAAGCTGATGTCCGAGTGCTGGGCTCCGAACCCGGCCTCCCGCCTCACAATCCTCCGAGTGAAGAAGACGCTCTCCAAGATGGTGGAGTCGCAGGACATCAAGATCTGACCGCCCTCATCCTCGTCCTCTTTAATATCAGCGCCTCCCTCTTCATCGGGAGGAGGAGAGAGATAATAATAATGGACCCATTTCAGGGCTGAACTCTGTGTCTCCTCCTCCTCCTCCTCCATCATCATCGTCACTGTGTCTGGAAACTAAAATGTGCAACGTGTGTCATTTCAGATACTTTTCTTATCACACTGCCATGTGGTACACTGCCATGTGGTACCTGCTGCCATGTGGTACCTGCTGCCATGTGGTACACTGCCATGTGGTACACTGCCATGTGGTACCTGCTGCCATGTGGTACCTGCTGCCATGTGGTACACTGCCATGTGGTACACGCCATCTGCTGCCATGTGGTACACTGTGGCCGTTTCTCAATGTCGAGGAGGCTTGCTTGGTAGCACATGTATGCTGGGCATTTAAACAATGACACTCAATGACGTAGTATGCTTCAAATAGTGGCTCTGGAGCAGCTTTACCCGACATTGAGAAACGGCCACTGAACACTTTATTTTTTGGGAACTTTGACCAGAAAGCGTTGAGTCATGTCATGGCTGCTGTGAACTGATTGGAAAGGACGGTCTCCGCTGAACAGCAATGTCTGAAATCATTTGTGAAAAATAACATGAGTGTGAGAAAGCATTTCAAAACATTGGACATTTTTTTTACTATGAATCTTCTGGGCGTTTTTCCCAAATGCATTATAACACACTTCTCAGATCTGTTCGATCTTTTCGCTTCACTAGCCAACAGCAATTTTGTGACTTCCAGGATTTGAGACGATGCTACTGGGTCGAAATTCACAAAATACAAAGTGTGTACAGTTTACGACATGGCATTGAACTAAGGTATCAGAATAGAGACACAGCGCAAAAACAAACATGGAGTCCTTCCTCCTCCTCCTCCAGAAACAAACATGGAGTCCTTCCTCCTCCTCCTCCAGAAACAAACATGGAGTCCTTCCTCCTCCTCCTTCAGAAACAAACATGGAGTCCCTCCTCTTTCTGCCGGTTTGACGCTTTCCGTGAAAGCAAAACGAGACGATAAAGATCATTTCGACGGAGGGGGAAACGATGCTCGTAAATGAACAGATTTTTTTTTAAGGACCTGCGTTGCCTTCCTCCTCCTCTGCCTGTTTAAACAGAAATGCCAATTTTTTTTGTTATTATTTTCTCTTCAGGACAGAGTTCTCCTGCCATATTGAAATATATCTCCACTCTTAAGAAAGTAGAGTTAATTATAATTAAGAAAAAAAAGGTACTATTATAATATGTGAATTAAAATGTGTAAATAAGTGTTATCATGCCTACTCGTGAGAGGGTTTAAAGTTAAAATATCAGAACACTATGCTGCAGTGGTGTTGACGTCCAGCCGACTCCAGGAGACGTCTACCGTCCTGTTTGTCCACTTCCTGTCTAACTGTCCACTTCCTGTTCGTCTGTCGGTCTGTCTGTCGAGATACCTGATTGGTTGAGTTTAACCTGAGTGGGTGGAGCCAAAAGGACCCGTGTACCAGGGTTCATTGAGATTATGTTAGATTCAAGACTTGTTTAAATGCCTATTTGAAGTTATAATGTAAATATGTTCCACACTAGACAAGTTAAATAACAGCTAGACCTATATTACATGTATCCAGTTGAGCTGTGTACTTACATTCAGTGCTGCCCCTCGCCAAATAGGGCGACATGTGTCATTTTTATCAACATAATAGTGCATTTCATAGGTGAACGTATATAGCCAAATTGAATGGGTTCTTCCTCGGACGATGCTGCACCTTTACAGCAAGTTTTATGAAAATCTGGTTGGATGTTTATCCGTTATCCTGCTGTCCAACCACCAAATGAAACAGATTTGCATAGATTCATGTTGGCTCCTCCCACTCTGATTTAAAAATAAGATTCCTTGTTCCATCGTTCTACAATACATCAAGAGTCATTCAATTGGGCTGCTTTTTGGGAAATAACGTCCCCTTTAAGAATATTTGGGAATGTGTTTAGCCTAGCTTAGCACAAAGACTGGAAACAGGGGGAAACTGCTAGCATGGAAGCAAATAGGTTTATTGAGATGTAGACACAGAAATCTCCTCAGCAGCAGAACGACGTATGTGTACGTGTGAGTGTGTGGGTACGTGTGTGAGAGCGTGTGTATGTGTGTAAGAGAGTGTGTGTGTGTGAGAGAGTGTGTGTACGTGTAAGAGAGAGTGTGTGTGTAAGAGAGAGTGTGTGAATGAAGCTTACAGTTCATATTTAAGAGCAGTAACTTTAGTGTTTTCTCTGTAACAAATATGCAAGGAAACTCCCCGTATAGAAATAATCCCTAATATGTAAAGCTGTAATGTTTTTGTTGTTGTTTTGGTGTTGTTTTGTTCAGCATCTGGTTCGGTGCCTTATGAGTTTACCAAGGAAATGAAAACTCTGTATACAGTCTGTCCAATGTAACGATTTTTAAGTAAATAACCTTATTTTAGTACACAGCATTATTCCTGTTTTTGTGTTGTTTTTACTCTTTGAGGCTCATTTTCTACCAGGACAAACAAGGAGGAACAGTCGAGCCAAGAATGGATTTCAAGAAGTGCGAAACGTAACAAAACGTGTTCTTGGTAATAAAAAAACCTAACTTGAAAGGAAATTCACACAGAAAAATACAATATTTGTACTTGTAATGCAGCTTAAAATCATGATATCAAGACATTTTATATAATCAAAAGTATTCTTCACTTTTTTTTGGTTTTATAGATTAAACCTGTGTTTTTTTAATCATGGAAGCTCATTTCTGCTGGGAAAGGAGATAACAACACTTTCCAGAAGCCATTTTGTGATAAATGTAAACAAAATTATTTGATTGGATGTTGGTCAAAACAATATATAATTTTGCTCAAAAGACCAAACAAGCTTGGTTTTGATACCTTTAAAAAAAGAGTCAATACTGTGAATGGAAATATTAAATTTATCTACACTTTATGTATCATTTTAATTCCTCACCTCTTAGAGTTAGGCTATGTGTCACTGACTACAAACATTGAACCAAATAGTCTTAAACATTAAAAAAAAAAACTTTAGGTGAATTGTATGAAAGAATTCAGAAGACAATTAAGCCTATTGTTCAATTGTATCCACCTTTATACTATATTTCGCATCTCTTGGGTAGTGCCGAGTTAAACTCTTGCTCTGCAGGTTTTTCTACACTCATTGAACGCGCCCCCTGCTGGACAGCCGCTGAAACTGCATGGGAAATTAACTTTTAAACATGGAACATATTATAAAGTAACCTGCTGATTTATTTAATTCCCTTACTGTAATGTTTAAAACTGATAGTATTTTTACACATTTAAATATCCAACAAGAACATGGAAACCGTACCTCTCCCTAAGGGACAAAATGTTCCACTTTCCAGCACAAACAAATATATCAGGTAATCATTTACCCATGAAATTCCAATAAAAACTAATCCCGCAGGAACCTACAATAGAGAACGTCCCCATGAAAGACAGTATCATCCTGTTTAACTGACAACTGGTCAGAGAAACAAAAAAGGATGACAGCCAGTAGAAAAATGTTTGGTACTTAAATTCCCTTTAGAGGACTACCAATAACCAAATGTTTAATAGTGAGAAACGGAGGTAATATTAAGGTATAAGATCCCAATATATTAATGAAATCCATGTTTAAAATGTTGAAAGAAATACAAAAATTAAAGCCATTTAAACAGCATTGTAAAGTTTCTGAAGTGTTTAAAGACCCACAGCAACCCCGACCAATAGTTTTAAAGGGGACCTATCCTGCAAAATGCATTTTTTTGTCTATAAATGTGTCAGAACTCACGCAGCGTCAGAAAATAAAACCCTCTTTTCCTCCGTACCCAAATCTCTAAAAACGGGGCTACAACGGAGCTGATCCGATATGACGTAATATCTGAACTGTGGACCCACGGCCCTGTCAGAAACAATGCCCAACTGTTTTGGACATAATATGGTTGGTGTTTACATTAGCATCGCTAACACTCAGAGCTAACCTGTACTGGAGAGCATGTGTGTGATGAAGCAGGAAATAAAAAAGGAACTCATCTTGTGGTATAACCGGCAAGAGAGAAAGCCTTGGAGCTCCATACTGTTTCAGAAAGAATCCATGATATGGCGTTTAGACAGTAGCTGCCGGTCCCGCATGAGCTCAGACTTTTTTTTTTTTTTTAAATAA
Source organism: Notothenia coriiceps (assembly GCF_000735185.1). NCBI lineage: Eukaryota > Metazoa > Chordata > Actinopteri > Perciformes > Nototheniidae > Notothenia > Notothenia coriiceps. The sequence continues at coordinate 583,221 of NW_011369212.1, read as the reverse complement.
ACTTTATACCCCAAATCGGCTCTTTTGAAAAAGGAAGTGAAAGAGGGATATGAGTGGGTGATCAGTTTGGTATTTTGAGCAAAACACTTCATAGACATGCTTTGTATATATATATCCGAGACCCATGCTATTGCCTAAAAATAGCATGATGGGCGCACTTTAAGTCTGCTAAACACCTGAACTCTGTTGAGTGCTCCGATAAACAATCCTGTGGTCATCTTGCAATATACTAATTTATATAAATAAACAGTTCTTAAATGTAATTAAGTTGTTGTACATATCCCATATTCTATAGTCTTTTTATTTTGATATATATATTGCATTGTTGGAGCTCAGGTCAGAAGAATTTCATTGCCGTTTCTACACTAGCTTTTTGTGCATATGACGATAAAACCTTTGAATCTTGAATTGAAGAAATCACCACAGAGAGACTTGGGAGTTTTGTCAAAACATTTCGGTCTTTATTTTGTTAATCTACTTGTCCTCGGGCTTGTTGAAGCAGTAGGTCAGGCAGCACTTTCCGCAGTAGTGGCGGTCGAAGTGGCTGGCCATGAAGACGCCGGCACCGCACTCGTCTGCGGGACACTCGCGCCTCAGACGGTGGATCTTACCGTTCTCGTCCACCTGGAAGAAGAGAGAGGAAGAGGATTTAAAACTTCAGTAATTTATCACTGCTTCTTCACTCGATCAAAACGTAACAATTCCTCTGAGAAATAAATCAACATTTGCTTTTTGACATATCTATAAATCTTGTTGAAGCAAATTCTTGTCAAATTGTGGAAGTTCGCATCCAGCTAGGATAACGGCATGAGCTTTGAAATGTTACCATAGCAGGGTTTCCGCAGTAACTTGAAATGCTTATTTGTCAGTAATTTAAAATCTTAAATAATACTTCACTAGATCAAATGTCAAAAATCCCAACCCTTTGCTTTTGTTTTGTTTCCATTCAACTCTTAAAATCTTGTTGAAGTAGATTTATTTTGTGCTGAAATAGTTTGGTCAAATTCTAACATTTTATTATAAACAGGTTGTCTGCAGTTAACATTTTTGAACTGTCTGTAATATAACCTTAACATGTATGCCTTGATGTTTAATTAATTGTAAATAATCAGAAAGGCCGTCTGAAATTATTTAGCTCTGCTGAAGAACTTTGAAACAATTGAAACAATTAAGGTCCTCCTAATATTATCTTAGAGATTCAAATGTTCTTGTTAAACCCTGCAAAAATAAAAAAATATCCCCAGCTGCGTTAGACACAGAACTGAGGCACCTTGTCGAATAAAAAACAACAAAAGTTCAGTACCTAGGACTTTAAATGTGCCTTCATGTAACCCACATTTGTCAAACTCAAGGCCCGGGGGCCAAATCAGGCCCGTGGTGGATTTAATTTCGGCCCGCAGGATAATGTTACATTTCTATTAGATCTCAATCCTGAGGGTCTCCTCAGCTCAGAGCCTGAGCCCAAACATTGATGACCTTGCACCCAAGATGAGATGCCAAGTATCTGAACTAGCATCACAGAGCAGCACACTGAGTTTAATGGATGTTCCATTCTGCACTTTCTCTCTCACGACAACAGGGCATGTTTGGTTTGGTTTGTTCTTTGAGGGAAATAGTTTTGTTGAAGCTGTTGTTGGCCTGTGGAAAAATGTAATCATAAGAAATGACTCTGTAAAAGCTGCAGATAGAGCCAGAAGAAAATGAATGCACCTGATTATTTAATGTTGTTTTTATAGGCAATCATTTAAGCTTTGTTAGTTCCAAGTTTAATATGTGCAATAAGTTCATTTCAATAAGTTTGGCAATAAACATTGAACCAGTCGGGCCCTCCACTAGTACCCATTTTTTTTATTTTGGCCCACTGTGTATTTGAGTTTGACACTCCTGCTTTAACCGTCCCTTAGAAAGGCGTTCAAAGTGACCACCTATTGTACTGTGAGCAGACGAGGCTCCTGGATGTTAGAGTTCTTACCTTGTAGTACTTGAGCACAGCGAGCTTGACCTTCTTCCTCTTGTGCTTGTTCTTCTTGGGGGTGGTGTAAGACTTCTTCTTCCTTTTCTTAGCACCTCCACGCAGCCTCAGCACCAAGTGAAGGGTGGACTCCTGAAGACAAGGAACAAAATCAGATGTTGGTCCTCATCTTGGTAACATAACCATCTATGATCAAGAACATTCAAACAACTGTATTCATGTTAGTGTATAAAAAAGACTGGAAATCAGACTTTCTGGGAGTAAAAAAAAAAGGATCAATGAAACAGATGTTGGGTCCATTTGGCATCATCTTAACCCCACTTGACTGATCTTGTATTTATGTACCGATCAGGTCTTTCCTCTCCATTTTGTTAAAGTAGGTCTTCTTATTGTTGGGTTGCTTTTAATAATCACGTGTGGATGAGACTCATCAATTACAGATTCAGTTAATAGGGACTTTTTATGTGTACCCCCTCCTGACGGTGGGAGTGTGTTAAAGCTGTGTTTTGAGGGGTTTATTGTAATAAAAAAATATATTTTTCTTCCTCAGCTCACCTTCTGGATGTTGTAATCCGACAAGGTACGTCCATCCTCCAGCTGCTTACCGGCGAAGATCAATCTCTGCTGGTCTGGGGGGATCCCTGAAGAATAAAAGGAGACGGTATCAACACCAACACTGGTACATTACATGTTAGACGCTTTTATCCAACATGACTTACATACTCAATACTGTGGACAATCCCCACAGGAGCAATTTGGGGTGAAGTGTCTCGGGCCCACAACGACATGCTGACTGCAGTGGGGTTTGAACCTGCACTAACCCACTGCGCCACACGCCTCCTTATAATAACTTTAAAAACACTAAAGCCACAGGATAATCGGGTAATACACATATTGGTTTTTAAGAGTTGAGCTGATCTTCAACATCGTACTACATGTTCCTCTGTTAGTTATGGCAGTGAATGTTAGCCTCAACCATCTTACGGTTTTACAATTTCACTTGTAAAATATAGATAGGTGAGGCTTTATGAAATCTAACCAAGATATTCTCATTTTTTCAAATCGCAAGTCAAGTTTATTTTGATACTACCAATACAGAGATAGTGAGCTCACGATTGTGCATTGCACTTTTGCTAGTTCCTGCATAACACTTTATCATTTAACTTATTTAATGTGCATTGAGCTTTTGCTAGTTCCTGGATAAAAAACCTTATATATATTAACCTCCTACTGTTTATTGTTAAGCACCAAAATGCATTCCTTCCATGTGCAAACCTTGTGAGACAATTAAACCTGAACTATATACAACAAACCAGTCTAAAGCTACTCACCCTCTTTGTCTTGGATTTTGGCCTTGACATTTTCGATAGTATCTGAAGGTTCAACCTGTGAAAAAGTACAGAGAACACCGGTCAGCCATGATGACACCTTCTTCCGGTCAACGAGAACATCACATATTGGGTTAAAACACTCTAAATGTATCAGTAGGCATTAATAATGTAGTTTATTTTGAAAGAAATGTCACTTTATTTTGAAAGGGCAGTTCCAGTCTGCTTCACTCACACGTGTTTACGGTGTAACCGTTAGCTTAGCCACTTAGCTTCAATTGTGAGCTACGACAGTATCGACTGTTATTGGGTTTAAGAACACACCCAATGAACTTAGTAGCCAACCTGAGTACTTAAAGGTTCAATTACATGTTGAATTATCCGCCTAATTTGACTTAAACATGGTAAAACTTGGGAGACAGAAAACGCCGCATTTTCTCCGTGCACTCACCTCGAGGGTTATGGTCTTACCCGTGAGGGTTTTGACGAAAATCTGCATCCTGGCTTTATACCCAGCTGTACGGGAAAACACACAAGACTTTAAATATTTCGTAAATGCTGAAATGTGCTTCTTAAAAGTGTTATTTTGTGATAATAATTAGTTTTTGACTGAGAGCTGATCTTACCAGAGGCTCACTCCTAATGGCGGATCATGAGAAGAGGTCTTTCAGAGCATGCGACGGGGTTTTCAGCCCGCATTTCCACGGGTTGGGAACACCCGTTGACAGTGCCTGATAAAAAATATCGATACGTGTTCAAATGTGTTCGTATTTTTAGTCAGATTAATCAGTGATAACATTGAGATAATTGCTCTATCACAACACGTATGTATCTGTATTCATATGTAAAAATTAATACAATCTGAAAGCAAAAATTGAAATAAAAAAATTAAAACTTCATTTCCCATGTGAACTTTCGCGATAACCATGGCAACGTGGTCGAAAAGTAAGATGGCAGACAGAAAGTTAGCCACCACATTCTTGCCCACAAATATCTAACATTATTAGATATAATATAAGATTCGTCCGTTTACCAATTTACTATCACAAAAGAGTCTTTTTTGTTTTGTTGTGATTCGTTTATTGTCCCTTTTATGTCTATTTCGGCATATATTTAAATAATAAAACGACTAAATATTTTTATTTTTCACATAAACACAATTTCCCAGGTAAACTTTCGCGTTATCCATAGCAATGCCTCAAAGCAGCAAGGTGGAATTTGGAGATGGGAAGTTAGCGAAAGCAAATATACATTAAAACATGTAATTTTTAAGGTCGTTTAACGTTTTATTTCCGTCACACTTCATTCTCCATATTAAATAGTTATTCGTCTTGAAAGAGAGCGATGAAATCTCTCTGAAAACACACTTTCCCAGGTACACTTTCGCGGTAACCATAGCTACAAAGGGAGTTGTAAACAGAAAGTTTAACTAACAATGTCTGAGACTCAAAGCTACAGCAGGTCTTCTTCAAGAACAGACGAAAGAAGTTCAACTCCGGACATATTGATTTCTGAGAGTGATGAACGGTTTTTTAGGTCTCTGGAGGAGTTTATAGAGCGGGAGAAACTGTATCTACAGTGCCAACAACAGGGACCTGATGAACTGCGGTACATCGTCTACCGCCATGTGTTTAATAAGGTAATGGCAGAGCGAAGTACTCAGATCTTGTACTTGGGTAAAACTACCAGAGTGTACTGTGTTACAAGTATAAGTCCTGCATTCAAAAGGTGACTCAAGTAAAAGTACATAAGTATTAGCATAACACAATACTTAAAAATTAGTAAAAGTAGTCATTGTGCACATTGGTCCATTTCAGAATAATATATGATATGTTTTATAATGATTGATCATGAAAGTGTTCTCAAAGCTGGTAAAGGTGCAGCTAGTTGTAATGACTTTGTATAATGCAGGGCAGCTTGTGAATTTACTCCAGGTGGAACTAAAGTCTGATTTAAGTGTTAATCATTTACCAGCTGCAACATTGGAGTATTGCACACATCAACATTTATAATACAATAATATAAATTATCCTGCATAGTCTGTAGATTTACTTTTGGTGCTTTAAGTATATTTAGATGCTGAATGTTTTCTACAATCTAAGTATTTTCTA
>NW_011369212.1:564460-574026 GCF_000735185.1 Notothenia coriiceps | reverse complement strand
CCATAATCAGTGCTGAAAAGACTCACAAATGCATCGTGACACACACACACACACACACACACACACACACACACACACACACACACACACACACACAAACACCAACATTATGCCTCATCACTCCTCCAAAGTGTTTCCCATCAGCCAGCTCTGCACAATACCAAACCAACAGCAACACCTGTAATCCATGGAAATATCAACAGGTGTGTGTGTGTGTGTGTGTGTGTGTGTGTGTGTGTGTGTGTGTGTGTGTGTGTGTGTGTGTGTGTGTGGTGTGTGTGTGTGTGTGTGTGTGTGTGGTGTGTGTGTGTGTGTGTGTGTGTAGAGAAAAGGAAAAATGCTGTGTAATCCCCCCCCCCTTTCTTTCTGTTCCCTAGTGGTATTTTTGTACTTCTATTTTAGTGGGGACCAATGTGAGTGTCAGACCTTCAAAGTGAGGACATTTTGTCCTCATTCCTTTTCTTTGAGTGTAATAATTATGTATAAAGTTTAACATTATAGTGAGGATGATTAGGTGGTGTTGGTCTGGTTTTTTCCCTTCTGATTTCTGAGTGACAGTGAGCGACCTTTGGGCAAACTGGTCGATTAAGTGAGTCGTTGGTGAATCATCCTCATGCATTAATCCCACATGAATAATAACCTAATTTTACGCATGACCCAGGATGATGAACACACAGACATGTTGTTAATATGCCAACATTTTACAAATCCTGTCTTGACTTCATATCTTTTAGTTTTGTTCTGTCACCTTGCCAGCAGGAAGCGAAGCAATGTACTCCTTTGAAGGTATTTTAGACACCTAAAAAAGCTCTGTGTCAATTTAAGTGTCCGCTATATTTAGAATATTTTCACTGCTGTGACTTCATGTCAGAATGCCCTTCCTATTTGTCTGCTCTGTTCAAAGACACCAGACTCCATTGAGAAAAACACTCATTTAACATTTTCCCTGGTGACTTAATGAATCAAGCATGTTTGGAAAACTTGACACATGAGCTGACCTAAAGCTAGCTTAAGTTGTGCTTTTGTAAGATATATTGGCAGTTCGCTAACGTTGGCTTCGCTAGCTAAGATGTAAACTTACGTTAGATGACCTTTCATATCATCAAACTGTTTAGCATACAACAGTTTTTCTCAACACTCAAGTTTATCATAAATATATGTCATGAATGCATTCCTTGGGAAGAGGATAAGTAAACTACTGATATCTGTTGAATTCCCAACCACAAAAAACACACTGGACGCTGCACTAGGTCAGAAACCAGAGGAGACTGTGAGGTCCACCGTAGACAGGCCACTTTTGGACAAAATGTCCTCTCCATTAAAGGCAGCTCATTCTGGAATAGCCTCCCAACTGAGATACGGGATTGTCCCACTCTCAATAGCTTCAAATGTCAACTCAAAGAATGGTTGAGAAACAAACAGACGTGCAATCACTGCTAAATGCACTTTAACACAGGGGTATCTCCTCTTGCACTTTAGGCATCTCTTGTATCATCTCTTGCACTTTATGTGTCGTTGCTGCTATAGTGTACTGCCATGTGGTAAATACTTGTGTATGCTGCTCTTGCTCTTTCTGCATGTCATGTATTTATTTTTGTTATGAATATAAATGTCATGTTCTTATATGTTGTATGTGAGGGACTGCGGGTGGATATTAGCTCATGATTACCTAAATGACTGAAATGTTATATTTAAAATGTACTTTCACTTACAAATGACAACATCTCTGGTCCAGTTGATGCTTAGAGCCTGCAAAAGGAAAAAATAAAGTTCATGGTGCAAATATCATCCGCTAAACTTGTCAGATTTTACAGGAAAAACCTATATTCAGATGTTTCCATTATTCTGACGCACACATGTATGTCAATATAGAGTACATATAATTAGAAACACGGTCTAGTACAGGGGTTGTCAAACTCAATTTCATCGCAGGCCACATTAACATTATGGTTGCATTCAAAGGGCCGGTTGTAACTTTAAGACTGTATAAAAATACATATATAAATATTTAATATATATAAAATAACGTATTATATTACTTTATTGACTCTGCATTGGATTATTTTCGGATAGGGTAATAACTTAATAATTAACTACGTCTGAAAGAAGAAGTCTAGGGCAAATAATTGCAAGTATTTTCAGTGAGAATGTCACAAAATGATTTAAAAAGAAAAGTCAAATTCTAGAGAAAAACATTTTGAAAAAAAGTGAAATTTTGAGAAAAAGGCAACTACTAAGAAAAAAAGGCATATTTTGAAGGAAAAAAAAGTGAAATTCTGAGAAAAAAAGGAAAAATTTAGATGCATTGTGGGACATGTAGTTTATGGGCAACGTACTTCTGTAAATCGGCCTGTAACCGTATTATATTCTTTGCAAGCTCTTGTGGGGCCACAGAAAATGAAGTCACGGGCCGGATTTGGCCCCCGGGCCTTGAGTTTGACACCCCTGGTATAATGCCATTCAGCATTACTTTACCTTAGAGTGTGTTTGTCTGCACTCACCTTTCTTTAGAGTTAGTTTCAAGCACCTTTATTAGGTTGAAACTTTGGTAAGTTGCAATTGAGTTGCACGGGGAAAAGCCTCTGTGACACACTCAAAACTGCATCCTAGAAAAAAGACAAACAATAAATCTTTCCCAAAGTAAAGGAAAACAAGTATTTTATTGTTTGGGTAACATCATGTCTGCATTCCTTTTGTCGGCTGCGGATTAATCCACATACGTGAGTTTGATTGAAAATAAAGTCAAGCGTGTTCATGGTATGGTGCAACATTGAGGCTCAGTGTTGAATATATCAGCAGACCCTCTGTCCCTCTCTCACATTATCATATGTTGAAGTAGCCATATTTGCTTACAGACATATATACTCACATGTTATATATAGACTCCCGCCTGTCATCAGTATGCTGTGTAACTCTATCTCTTTCAAACTGGAGCCGAGCGTTTCTCACTCTCCACTTTTTCATGCTTCAACCAAAATCATTTTTCCTAATCAACTTTCTGAGAATGAACTTTATTGAGCCCTTGTGGAGAAAATGGGCAGCTAAGAATATTTTCTAGAGACATGAGATAATTTGCAGAACAAAAAACATTCTGATATGTACTTACTAATGTTAACTATGACAACTTGTTGCATAACCACTGTTAGTCACAAATGTATTAAATACTTGTTTTCTTGTTTAAAATGTTTTTAGCATTTTTTGTATCTGTTAATCTGTTGTTTCTAATCTTTTTCTTATTATTAGAATTACACATGCATTATTCTGTGATTGATCTTCTGCCTTTTATTTGGACCACCTTGTTGTCATTTCGTTTTTTAGTTAGTAGCTCTAAAACCTTTGGAATGTTTCTGATTTAAATAAACATGTGTTGCACTTTCAGTCTGTATTATATTTAAATAAAGTCCATATGTAAAAGGTATTGTATAGCTGGTAATGATACATCATTAGCAGCTATACAATACCTGTTAACTGCCTATTTAGCTGTAATACTGCAGTATTACAGCAATTCAAGCTGCATTTCCTGGGTTCCCTGAATGTAGCATTTCTCTGCAAACGGTTATGAAACTGTGACTAGTCATCTTTGGCTTCCCCCTTTTTAAACCTGCAACACGTGGTGAGAAAAGTTATACATAGATGAGCTTATGTACTTTACTTAAGTACAACATGTCTGTATATATTTGAAGTATAACACATCTTTAATATCATCTTCCTGTCTTATCTCCAGTATCAAATATCTAATAATCTTTTTGTATGCTGCATTAAGATACCAAACAGTCCTTTTTTCATTATTTTGAGATACATGAGTATTTACTTGAGTATTTCCATTTTCTGCTAGTTTTAAAAAATACTTTTATTGTATCTCATGGGAACATATTGTACTTTTAACTGACAGGTCTAAGTTTTTCTGTTTTCAATTTCACAAGTGCTTGATGTTAGAACTTGTTTACTTGTAACAGTTATAAACTGTGGTTTTACTACTATCATAATGTACAATTATTCCAGTAAAAAATGCCAGCTCACTCCAAAGTCACAAAAACTATGGCTAAAGTAAAACTTCTGGGTACTTCTGCTGTTCTTTGTATGACATGTGTTTGCTGTACAGTAGCAGGAGGAGTTACTTTACAGAATAAATTTTAAAGTTATGTAAGTGCCCTGTTGGAGCTGAAATTGTCTTAGAAGAACAGAGTGAACTTTTAGTGGAGGTTTCGTGGGCGAGGTAATGGGACACCTGCTGGGCGTGGCTATAGGTTACTTTGACTTACTCTGATTGGCCAAAGGTCACGTCACTCATGGGTTAACCCGCAGGTAATTGGTCAGCGTAGTGACCCCCCTCTTTCCTTCTCAACTTGACTGTCAATGTGAGACACGGGTCCGACTTCACTCAACTGTCGTGTGGCGCACTTGTCCAACTTTACCCGGTGTCACGGAGCAGATGTACCCGGAGGAAGTTACCGGCGCGGTTTAACAACTCCCCCCGCGGTGTAAAAGTGTGCAACACGAGGTAACTGAGCCCCCCAAAAGTTCCGGACCTGAAACTTTGTTCATCTCCAGTTTAGGTAAAAAATAAAAATGGCAGACAGCGAGCACGTCTCTTCCACCACTCCTCTTTTCAGTGAGGAGTCGCACCACTACCAACCGGAGACCGACGTGAAGCCCAAACAGGACCTCTTCCGCGTGGATGATATTGTGGACTTGGTCGGAGGGGCTCAAGACGCCTTGGAGCGCCACTTTGCTGAAGATAGTGCGCCACACGAGTCCACAAAATTGTCCTTCACCCCTGAACCAGAACAGCCGGTAACGTTAACAGAAGCGGAGCCAGAGGTGTCGGAACCAGAACCGGAGCCTGAGCCTATCCTCCCAGACTCCACTAGCTTTTCATTTGTTCCAGAAAAGGAAGTTGTTGTCGCCCCTAAAGTAGAACCGGAGAGCACGAAGACAGCACCGGAGCCAGAGGCCATCCCCGAACCTGAACCGGAGAGCGACGCCCTCCCCGCGGCTGAACCCCGGAAAGAAACCCCAGCCCCCGCAGAAGCAGCAGCAGCAGAAGAGAAACCTGCAGTGACAGAGGAACCACCGGCTCCGACATCTTGTGAGTGTCTTACCTAAGAAATGAATTAATAGTTTAAGCATTTGGAACGGGTAATAAAACATGTATTGTGGGATGTAGTTAAACGGCGTTTCAACGGTTTAACGGGCTTTTAACGGTTATTTTTTATGGTAACTGCTCGAGGTTAGCATGAGGTGCTCGTCAAAACGCCGACAAGGAGATGCATAATCACCGTAAAGCGCCACATTTTGTCGGTTTAACCAACTTTAATCACCGGTTAATCTTATTTAAAGGATTTTCTCCGCATTTGGTAACATTTAGTAATGACACGGTGACGTTAGCCGGTTAGCTAGGGATGCTACACCCGAGGAGGGGGGGTGGTCATCATAAAGCTAACCTGCTGTTTGACATCCTATGATTGTGATTAGGATAAGGAAAAAAACAATTTTAACAGTATTTATATATAGGTTGATTAATACATCGGTGTTTTTGCACATATTATTGGTTTATAAGCTAAGACGTTAGACCCGGTTTTTGCTCTGTTGTAGGCCCACCTGTTTTGACAAATATGAAGCATACTGTTGCTTGGATGAGGTGGCACTATTGCACCATTTATGCCTTGAAATGCGTCTTTTAACATTTTAACCTAATATACAAGTGAAGTTTATTTAACATGAATACATATGGATTATTGATCAGTTATGTTTGTAATTGTGTCAGACTGAGTATCTGCTATGTGCCTATACACGCTGCTGCTAACAATAGTTCCGTTATCGGACAAGGGCGTTTTATCTAGGTTAAACACCGAAAAAACAAAGAAATTAGGTTACTGAAAGGGTATCAGGTGTCTGGGTATCACGATCATGTAACTTAAAGCTAAAAACCAGGTCAAAAAAACACGCCCGATGATGTCTCATGTCCGGTGTCAGGTTGACTTATATCGAAGTAACATGACAGTTTATTCATGTGAAATCTGGGGAATTCAATTCAAATAGCTTAGAGATTACGTGAAATGCACTTTTATATCATGGTTGATGAATTTAAGTAGGATTTTCTTTTTTTTTAAAAGCAGCATGACGGGTGATGATAATGTCCGATATTGGAAGCAGGGGCTGGTAGCACAGCACTGGTTCCCACAGATTAGTCACAACAAAGGAATCCACTCCCTGTCGGCTTCCCTACATCTCCATATTGCTGCCACACTAACAGAAACGCCCTAAAATCAATCACCGCTTTACCATTTGCTCTGACCGGCCTGTTTCCACTCATTCACCCCCTTCTCCACCCAAACCAACACCCTTAATCCGGGGATGATTTGGCTAAAGAGGCCTTGTGAGCCTCTTTTTATGCATCTATCACAGGCACTTAATAAGTGGCGTTTTTAATATTGTAATTTCAGAAAATGTGCTCTTTGTCCTGCTGTTGTTTACCGGGATATGACAGGTTAACAGGCCCATATGCCTCCTCCATGCTTGGGAGGCAGGGTGGGGCTGCTGGCAAGGCCCCACTGATGGAGGGAGGTGGATAAAGCATGAGCTCCACTTAAAGCAGCAGTCACATGTCTGAACAAAAGGAAATCATTAATTCATAGTTCTTTTAACCTTTTAAGGTTATTTAATCTGAGTTTCATTTTTTAATGTAATATCAATGTCATTTTAGGTGGTCTTCTAGCCTTAAGCAGTTTTGTACTTATGTTTTCCCTGAGTGGTGATTAGTTTTTTTTTTAAATGCTTCTGGTCTAGGAATAGGAATTGCTAATTTATTGATTATACCTTGTCTGCTGAACGGTTCAGTTCTTTATCGATTGCTGATAACATTTCTGTTTGGGAAATTAGGCCCACACAGGTTTTTGGGGTGAACACAGCCGTTGTCCCAACGCAGTGAAGACTCTTTTGAGCATGTTCCAATGATTTACTTACTTTACAGATATACAGTATTACAAGCAACGCTGTTATCTTTCTAAAGGAAAAGAAGCCACCCTTTGGATCTTTTTTTTCCAGTCATGACGCATGAGAAAAACACGCTGGCGTTGATGAAAGGAATTGAAAACCAACATTACTCTGAATATAGCATTTACCAATTAAGACGTATGGTATACTTGCTTCAGCTTCTCAACTGTCAAGAAAACTTAAGCTGCATTTCTTGGTCTTACTTTTATAGTAAAGTGGATATTCAGGATATTTTGATAGGAGTCTTCGACTGCTTCTGGCGTTTTATAGATACACTTTTCACTGATAACTGTAGGAAATTGTTGCCAGATTAACTGATCATGAAAATACACAATTATTGCTTGCAGCTCTAGTGACAATGGGTTTGCTTACAGAAGTGAAATTGGTTTTTGGCACTAAAATATTCACATAGTCTGCAGCCAGATACCCTCCCACACACTTCTTCTTGTCTTTAGTGTATTGTCTGTGAACATACGTCTCAGGCCTACTGTGACCTAACCTCACAGATTAAAGTCATCGGTTTTTAAAAAAAAAAAGGTTTTTGAAGTGAAATGTTAGTTCCCGTCCGACAGCGTGACTGACATGCTCGTTAATCAACACTCATCACCTGCCTACATCTTATTTGTGTCACCCACATCTGTCAGTGTGTGTTTTTACTGAGCTTGTGATGCGGCCAGGTGGATTAGATGAAGAGGAGAGATGTCACACACACAAGTCACGGAGGCTTAAAGCTCTTTGTTGTTGTTTTCTCCGTAACCTGGTGCACATAAGTGGGGTTAAGTGCTGGTGAGTCGGAGCCTCTCCACCCCAAAGCAACCACGCCTGACGGTTGGTTCTATATCTGTTGTTTTTACTCTGCCAACAAAGCAGCTGGCATTCAGACTACAAGTCCTACATGTGATGAGAGCCACATGTTAATCTGCTTTAAATCTCGCCTCTTATCGCTGTGATAAGCGCTAATATGTCCACAGCTGATGATGCATACCTATTAGTGTTGTCACGATACCAACATTTTGGTTTCGATACCGATACCAAGTCAAGAATTGCGATTCTGATTCTTTTTCGATACTTTTCTTTTATTATTTTCATGATAAATAAAATGGTAGTTTATAGGGATGTAACGATACCAAAAACTCACGGTACGATAATATCGCGATAACAAGTCCACGGTACGGTATTTTTCGCGATATTGAATAATAAAGGGAAGAAGAAAAAAAATCAGAATTTTTTTTTCTTCCAATAAAACATTTTTTTACTCGGGAAAAAGTTTTTTTATTACATAATAAATCTGATTTTTACAGCATTTTTGTAGCATAGCAGTATTTTAAAGTGTCAAAAACAAAGTGACAGTAACAGACTGGAACAAGAAAACCAGTGTTTTTGTACCTACTAGTACTACCAAACAAAGTAAGCATTTTCTTTATGCCACTGCATCTCACAAATAAACAAGGACATTTAATAATCAGACCCTGCAATAAAATAAATCAAGTTTCACTTTAGTTTTTCAAGTAACTCAACTCAAACTCACTAGTCACTCACTCAGCATCATCAGACAGGTTTTTAGGAATATGAGAATGTCCACATTTCCAGGTATTTATAAGCTGGGATGTTTGGGCATTTACAATATCCCCTGCTCTGGAAAAAACTCTCTCGCTTGGTAGTGATGTTGCTGGGACAGCAGTGGTCGCGTTAACCGAATATTTTATTTAACAATGACGGAAAAATCTGAAAGCAGTCTGTCATTTTGACAGATTAGAACAAACTCGGAACAGCACCAACGTTTCCCCGCAGCGAGGCTCTGGTGTTATGCCGTGTTATGCATGCCCTCCAAAAGGAAATGATATAGTTTCCAAACTGTACTTTGCCGTACAGATCAATACATGTCTGGGAGGTCTTGCTTTACGCTGTGCGCGTCCCGCGAGGTGCATGCACACACGGCATAACACCGCCCCCCCCCGTTGACAGTTCACGAGCATGCTCTATCGTGAACTGTTCCGACCCGACGGGTAATAAGGGATTATGACGGATATTTTACGATCCTGTCTGTCAAAATGACGGACAGCGAAAAAGTCTAACGCCAGGCTTATTGACAGGGCGAGATATAAATATATGGTTGATACTTGTCAATGTCTCTAGGTGTGTAAATGTAGCCCTGTAAATACGATGTCCTTTTGTGTTATCTGTTGTTTTATTTTCATGTTGTAACCTACTTGCTGCCATGTTAGAGAGGTCTCTCTTGAAAAAGAGATCGATGATCTCAATGGGACCACCTGGTTAAATAAGGAGAGGTCTTACCTTCCACTTCAGTAGTCGTCATGTCTCGGGTAGTTGATCAAAGGCTTGTCACAAGGAAGCGTGTACGACTATAGGTTCCTCTCCTCAAAGTGTCGAGCGCAGTCCCCTACCTCCTTATCTTCGTGATTCGCCTACATTGCTATATGGCGCATAGCGGCGCATTTGATTTGAAGGGTTATGGCAGCACTCCTGACCTGTGTTTAGATGGCGCTAAAAGCCGTTTTTTTACGATAAGTTTTTTTTATTTTATTTAAATTTGTGTGAAAGAAAAAAAA
>NW_011369212.1:559832-561116 GCF_000735185.1 Notothenia coriiceps | reverse complement strand
CCATAGATATATATAAACACTAGATGGCTCATGGGAGATTTTCCAGCGTAGCTCACCGGCCGCCATCTTGCTACAGTCAACAGCTACTCTGGTACGCGCTATGGTAGCTGTTGTAAGGTGAGTGATCTGCACAAAAATACTCTTAAATCGCTGAAATCTTTACTGATTTACAAACGGTTTGGTTTATTATAAACATTATTAGCATGGCTATGATACAGGATGCTTGGACATGTTGAAATTGCAGCTTTTCTTTGTGTATGTGCCGTGGTTGTATTTATTAGCTGGCTAATAACAAGAGGCTGTGAGTGAGACCTAGTATTACAAAGTTGACCCACCTTTTTAGATACATTATGATACAGGAAATTGCTGGCTTTGTGTTTACAGAAGTACCTGACTATGCCGGACTTTTGTGCAGCCTATGGATGCTCTAATCGCCGCAGTCTGCAAACAAGAACCCGTGGAATCACCTTTCACGTGTAAGATATGACAATATTATGACTATAATTAGGATAATCGTTAATTACTTAGTGGATGTATGTACATTACAAGTCCTGCTACACAGGATCAGTGGGGCTATGTGAGATAATAGTATTGCAAGATTGATGTTGACCCAGCGTCTTTAGAATATGTTGCTACCATTTCTTTAAACAATTATTTAATTTTTCTTTTGGACACCTTTTTTATAACTCTTAGTGTGGTTGTCTTATTCTTAAAGTATACATACGTACATACATACATACATACATACATACATACATACATACATACATACATACATACATTACATACATACATACATACATACATACATACATACATACATACATACATACATACATACATACATACATACATACATACATACATACATACATACATACTAGTCATACACACATACATACATACATACATACATACATACATACATACATACATACATATATACTAGTACATACACACATACATACATACATACATACATACATACATACATACATACATACATACTAGGGATGTGCATCTCCATCACTGAGGCCGATGCGATGCGCATCTCGATACGTTGCCACGATACGATACATTAACGANGCACTTTAATCCAAACATTGCGTCGTCACAAACATTTCTCTCCGCTCCATTCCGTTTCTTTATCTTGGCAGGCATCCAGCATCCACATCCCGATCATCTTTAATATCTTTCTTCTGGCTTAAGAGTTCATCTCATTCCTAATATTAGTCCTTTACTCACTGTTCTTGATCCGTCCTTTGTTTACTCACGTCCCTCCGC
>NW_011369212.1:559455-559792 GCF_000735185.1 Notothenia coriiceps | reverse complement strand
TGATATATAAATATGTGATTAAATGTCACACTTTAGTTTTTCTTTCTGCAAGTTTAGGAATAAATAATGTGTTGCATAGCCGTGGGAACATGTTTCAAATGGGGGGTGCTGTGGGGATGACACCAGGGCTGGTTCTGACCAATGTGCTGCCCTATAGGCAAGATTTTAGCTGGTAATGAAAAACCTCTACAAAAGATCAATACATTACAAAAAGAGAAATATATTGACATGGTGGACAGCTTATATAACAAGGCTTCAAATTTATTTAGTATTATAACATGTTTTAATTGGGGGGTGGACTTCACATCCTCTAGGGGGTCCGGGGGTACCCCTCGGG
>NW_011369212.1:532434-559410 GCF_000735185.1 Notothenia coriiceps | reverse complement strand
GCGGGGATTGTTGTTAGCTTCTGCTGCGCTAACGGATATAAGAAGCTGTTTCTACAATAATGTGGAGGGAGAGTTCTGTCCTGTCAGACTGAGAGGCTCAGTGAGGTAAAGGACTCTTGAGGGTTTAGATAGTTCACTTTAGTCTAAGTTATCTCAGTGGGTATCAAACGTTTTGATCACAATTTATGTAAACAAATATTTCCAAGGCACACCTTTATAATTATTAGGATAAATAAAAACAGGTTTGAAATCATTCCAATGTATACTATAGGACAGTAAACCAAAAATATCATTTAAAACTGGAGAGATTTAAAAATATACATAAATAAATAAATGTTAACTGGTAAAATAAGATATGAGTGAACAACACAAATAAAATAAGTTACATGTATTTGTTATTGGCTATGGTAGGTTATTGGAAATGTTCACATACCTACTTATTTGATTAATAAAATGCAAACCGATCTTTTTCATATGGGTGTTTAGAGTTGTACCCCCTAGATCAGTCTCTAATTGGGCGCTCAAAGTGCACCAAATTGAAGCATTTTACTTTCAAATGCTAAAAAAATCTTCCCGAGGGGGTACCCCCGGACCCCTAGAGGATGTGGAGTCCACCCCCCAAATTAAAACATGTTATAATACTAAATAAATTTGAAGCCTTGTTATATAAGCTGTCCACCATGTCAATATATTTCTCTTTTTGTAGTGTATTGATCTTTTGTAGAGGTTTTTCATTACCAGCTAAAATCTTGCCTATAGGGCAGCACATTGGTCAGAACCAGCCCTGGTGTCATCCCCACAGGCACCCCCCACTTTGAAACATGTTCCCACGGCTATGTACTCCGCGGACAGAGCGGAAGGATTGCGCAACGATCAGCTGTTGAGCCATGCGGAGGGCCGCAAGTAAATAAAAGACGGATAAAGAACAGTGAGTAAAGGACTAATATTAGGAATGAGATGAACTCTTAAGCCAGAAGAAAGATATTAAAGATGATCGGGATGTGGATGCTGGATGCCTGCCAAGATAAAGAAACGGAATGGAGCAGAGAGAAATGTTTGTGACGACGCAATGTTTGGATTAAAGTGCGGATTGAACGATCAAAATATGTGAGAATTAGGAGGTGCGACAAAATTACATCCTTAATATCAAAATTCTTCCCGTTATGTTGTTAACATATAATGATGCTTGTTATTCATGTTTTGACCTTCGGAGCACGCTCTAAGATTAGGTGAATATAAATGCGTGGTGACTCGAGTCTAGTACGTGTGTGCGTAGCTAGTTATATACAATTTTAGGTTAATATCTTTAGGGACTATTTTATCCGTTAAAATCAAAAGTCATAAGCTTCACTTAATTGCTACCTCTGAAACGTATGGTTAATCCTGACTTCATAAAAGTAATACTCGACCTAAAAATATTGTTCGTCAACGTTTGTTACTAATCAGTTCGGTAACTAACCAAAACAACCTTCAAAATATTGTGTTTTTCCGTCACAAAATGAAGTAAATAAAAAGCTACTAAACTTTTTTTTGCCAAAGCTAAATTAAAATCCGACGAATCCCCGTCAAACCGAATTAAGGGAGAACTGTGATTGAGCTTATCATTGGCCAACTACTCCAAAGAACGGAGTGTAGGAAACAACGACAATGGAAGGACGTCTCCTAACAACTGACGTCGTCTAAGGGTTTCCTACGTACCTACATGTCTTCTCGACGACGAAATCAAACTTTCTCTCCTTGTAATAAGTCATGTACCGACTCTTCGACTTAGACCGAAGAGTAAAAAATGTAAATCCTTGTGGTTATCAGTAGTATTTAAACCAGTTCTGTCAAGAACTAGATGGACCTTACAAACCTTGTTGAACATTCTTGCACCGAAAAGTTTATGTGACTTGTTCTTTATGTTTGTTTACTAGTTGGAATAAATAAGAAAGTTTGATAAGGCATAGTTACTGTAAAGAAGAACCGTGAAAAACCTAAATACTTTTCTACTAAACAACGAATCTAAGAGAACTCCCGAAAATCGAAGCCCGGATTGGGTACTTCCTTCCGAGTAGGACTTTTCTGAGTTCGTAGTCC
Source organism: Notothenia coriiceps (assembly GCF_000735185.1). Classification (NCBI taxonomy): domain Eukaryota; kingdom Metazoa; phylum Chordata; class Actinopteri; order Perciformes; family Nototheniidae; genus Notothenia; species Notothenia coriiceps. The sequence continues at coordinate 557,331 of NW_011369212.1, read as the reverse complement.
GTGTCCCTCTCAAACAGTAATCCAAACGTCCATCTCGACGGTCACAACGAACCAAACTTTAGTTTGTTAATTTCGATCAACTTGACGGAGCTACGACATACCCCCACGACCCACTAATAGGATAGTCTCCACAAAGCACCGGGTAAGAACACCCTATAGATTTTTGACAAGGTTCAAGTTGTCCCTAGGCGAAGAACTGAGTGTGCAATTTTTTGTGGTTTATATTTATCTCGGTTATAAGTTTTTGTTTATATAAGTAAAAGAAGAACAGTAATCAAGTATCGTACTCTAAGTAGAACTCAAGTATTTTTTTTTTTTATCTAAAAAGCATCGAAGTCTGGTCGACGCTACTTAAAGAAAGAAGTCGACTGGAACTCAAAAAGGGAGCGTATAAGAGAGGAGACCCTTTCAGTACTACTATGACTAACTGTTCCTTCTAACGGTCAAACAAGTTAAGGCACTCTACGCAAATGACTACCGGTGACCAGAAGGTTTACACAGGTGTCGACACAACTTGAATTCCGCAGGTAACTGCGGGTGGATTCCTCTAAGAATGTCGTATTCCTGGTAATGGAAACCGATAAATACTAAACGGTCCCGAGGGGTAAGGAACCCCTGTACATGAGGTAATTCTCAAGGTGCAGCGTAGTTAAGACGATCAACATAAAGGAGTTTCATTACGGTTGGACAACTCTGGAACACCTCCTTTTCCAAGGAGAAACAGTGACCATAGAAACAAACACCATAACGTCTAGTTAATTTTCAATAAAGGGTGGGTTCCCCTGACACATCAGGTCAATAAAGTATTTGCATAGGTGACAAGAACCTCGGGACAACTCCTCTGGCACTCAGAAGGCAGGACACGGAGCGCCAGCCGTAGCTATAAAAGACATGTATTCACAACACACCCAGAAACGATTATGAACGTACCGTCGGCTCCAAATGAATTCGGACCAAACGACAAACAACCCAATTCTATCATCTATCGGAAATATCCACTACCGTATTACGCGTACGTTCTCCATGCTATAAACCTTTATAGTGGATATCCTTAACACCTACACGTCCCTTAACGACTCCGAACAACATGATTAGCGAGTCTGGATTTGGGAATTTGTTTCCATAGATCTACACAAGGAGAGAAACCACTAGTCTATAGTCTCGTATAGCTGTACGGATATAAAAGAGGTTGAGGGAGGATAGCGCGTAACATAGCCCGGCAGAGGATAAAGCATAGTAGAACACATTCTATGTCCTCACACTCAGAGTAGTGTACAGACGGCGAAAGCAGGGGAGGTGAGGTCGATGAGAGCGTAGAGTACAGATCCAGTGGGGCACTTCGAGGCCGGGGACTGGGAAAATCACGCGCGCGCATCGCGCTCCTCCGACCAGAGCGCTCACACCTTGTATAACCAGATCAAAGAAGGGTAGAGGTTCGTCTGAGAAGTCGGGCTCGAGGGAGGACTCGACTCGCGCGCGTCGCGGTAATAACCCATTGCGCGCGTAGGGTTGTCGAGCTCTCGTCGTAAAGTTGACGTGGTGTCATAGGCCTCGCCTATTACGCTCCTTATTACTAATGCTGGTCGCTCTGTTGTCAAAACATAGTTGTATAACGCTGAGGGAGGAGTGGTAACGCTGTTAACCTTACAAACCTATACGATATCTTTCAGACCGAGCTACTGTTCCCAATATAACAGACCCTCCTCGTATCAACCTTCATACAAGACATAATACTTACAAAACACATTTTCTAACTATCGTCCATGATATGAAAGGATGAGTAAACCTAGGGATATCAAGGGGCATATAATTTGTATACTTTGATGTATCTTATTATCTTCATTAGTTAGATCATAACCCTCGGGAGAAGGCACCGGAGACTACGGAAGCCGGGCGGAATCTGAGGCTAGGTTCTCTCGACGGACTCGAGCGGATACAAGAGCCCGGGTGACTCGCGAACCCATTACCTACAAGTCCGGGGTTTGCCCACGGCGGATGGACTATCTATTAGCAAGCGTCCCGGATTCCGTCTGTGGCGAAGGAGCGGCGCAGCCGCTCGACCAAGGTCTCCTAACGCATACACGGAGTGGTTCGGACCTCCAACTCCAGACCCAACGACACTTCGCTACAGATCGTTACCCGACGTTTCATAAGTAAGTACAGGTAGAGAAAGTACATGACGCTTTTTGGACGAACATCGGGTACGGGGCCGCCGGGTGCACTCTCTCATTTATTTGTCTTCCTATTTTTTGGGCACCATTTTCCCGGATATAATTTCTTACTCACTGGAGAATTCGGGCTCTTCTATTTTTTTTTTAATTTTTCTACTAGGCCACTTTTACACCTATATACGACCTACGGGACCCGGTTTTCTATTTTCTTGCAATAAGTTTGTGGTAACACTCGAGGCGGGAGTTCTACTCGACAAGAAGCACTCTGGCACCTTAGACGAGGAGATTAGACAGTATAATTATCTTCACGCCTCGGACACGCTTGGCCACGTTGCTAGGCTACGAACCTACGTGCAAAAGAGGCACTCTTCGATGCAAACTTGGCATACGTCGATCTCCGTCCTAGTTCTCCAAACGACAACAACAACAAACATACCACACCTTTTATTAGTCCTTTGGAGCATCAAGTTAGCCTTTAGACTCCCCGTTTGTTTACGTACCCCAATAGTTACTACGCGGGGACACGGCGACCCGGCGGAGAGCGACCTAGCTCCCTTTTTTTGGTGGAGCGCGCGCGACGCAGCCTGTACACAGGGATAACATATCCCGAGCTATGGTACCTGGCTTGCGGGTAGCAGAAAGCATAAAGTCCTCTCATATCCCGCTTCGTATCACACTTATGCTCATCAAGCGCTCGTGCTGAGCATTCGTGCGCGCAAAGTCGTGAGGGTGATAGCCGATATTCGCACGCAGAAGCTCAGAACCACTCACAGAACAAAAAGAAACAACCAGACCTCAAAGAAGTCAAACGCACCGTGAAATAAACAACAAAACCAAGACCAAAAAAAAAAAAAAAAAAAAAAAACACAAAAAAAAAAAAAAAAAAAAAAAAAAACAAAACGAACAGAAAAAAAAAAAAAAAAAACAGAACGAAAGAGAAAAAAAAACAAACAAAAACGTCAAAAAAAGAAAAAACCAAGAAAACGCCACGGGAGACACGACGCGGAAGCGTACTAAACGACTCTAAAAAATGTGAGAAGGTAACAGATAAAATAGTCCCAACCAAGAAGTCGGTAAGTAACTGTGCTTAAAGGAACAGGAATCCTTCCATGCTAGCAAATAAGTANATAGCTTCTTTTTTTCACAGCAGCATTGGATCAGTTCAGTTGTGCAGCATTGGATCAAAACAAAAATAAAGCTTATGTAGCAGTAAGCTAACGAGTACTGATAAGCTTTATTTTTGTTTTGATCCAATGCTGCACAACTGAACTGATCCAATGCTGCTGTGAAAAAAAGAAGCTATATCCATGTTGGATAGAATATCCAATTTAAATAAAAAAATAACCTTAAGGGACAACTTGAATGCTTTTTTCTTTTTTTTCTCTTAATGCATTGCATAAAGATCGGATCGGGAAAAATCGGTATCGGCAAATGATCGGGATCGGGAGCAAAAAAAGGTGATCGGGACATCCCTACCTAAAAGCATCTATCAGTCTACATGTACGCTATATTTAAAATGTTTTCACGGCATTACCTTGCTGTCAGACGGCCCTTTCTGACTACAGGGTTTCCCACACAGACTTTACTGGTGCGGGCCGCCCAGGTATATTAACGTCCGCCAAAGTATATTTCGCGACCCATTTAGGTTTAATCTTTTTGTTATCCGTCCAGGAGCACAACGCCATCTGCAATCGATTAACTACCCCTCCTGTACGCTCTGCTATCGCGTGAAGGGTCTGCTTTATGCGCTCCGCACTAACTCCGCTGCGAGGCTCCTGCGAGCAGTTCATGAGCGAGCAGTAATTTTACCCCTTTGTCCTGTGAGGTCAAATTACAGTTTTCTTCAATGGAGTTTGGTGGCTCAGTAGTCTAAATATAGCAATTCAATAAACACTTTTCCTTAACAAAGGAACACAACCTTCGCAAATGTGCCTGAACAAGCGGCCTTTACCAAAATGATTCCAAAAAGAGCCAGAATTCAATTTAAGCTTTCAGTGTTTTAATACCTTCTTACACAGTCTGTGTTTTACTGTAGCTTTAAATGAGGTTCAGGTGGTTTTCCTGTTAGTTTTTTTCAGCAGGACCCTAAGTAACCTGCTCTGGGTCTTGCTTGGACATTTTCACAATTAATGAAAAAAGTAACGTTACAGAACAAGCACAGAATCGTACATTGAGTTCCTTATTTTACAAGATGGCAGCAGGTGAGTATCCGGCCTGAAGTCGTATATCAGTGTCAAGCTGTGAGACACTCCCAGAGACACTTATAGCTCAGCAAATACCTCTGCGGTAGAGCGAGGAGATTACAGTCGGAGGTTCGATTCCCACCAAGGACAGAGACAAAAGGAACAACTCTTGTAAAATAGTTTCATAGGAAATGGATGATGTAGTTTAAGTTAATATTACAATATTGTAAGACAACATCTTGTATACCAATATCTGTCATTTAATATATATATATATATATATTTTTTAAAGTCATTAATAATAATTACTACAAAGCACTTCTGTCTGAATTAAAATATAGTTGTTTTAAAAGTATTTTTCTTCAGAACTGAAATGGAAAAATTAGCTTGTCCGTTTCAAGTGAAATTACTGAGAAAAATGTAATGAATATGTTAACAAGAATGCATAGTTATTAAGACAAGTGGACACATTATGTCCTGACCAGTATGCACTGTTGTTTTCTGGGTAATGGGGCTTAAAGGCTGGCAGCTTGAGTGCAGTTTGTTAATGCCATTAAACACATTGGAAATAATGTAGTGTGTGTCATCAAAACACAATCACCAAATAATATTTTCTCAAATGTTTTCACGTGCAGTCCTGTGATCAAACCAGTCATTTATAGAAATGATTCAGACCCCTAAAAACCCTCCACAGGGAACGGCACAATGACTCCATTATTTAATTTTAGACTGATCATGTATTCCACTACACAGTGACACATGACTCCTGTAAAAAATAACTTACGGTGACGACTCGTACCTGAAATGTATCGGCAAATAAAACCAGAACATGAAAAGCTTAAGCTGTCGGCTCCAGGTTTTAACTCTCTGCGGCCAGAAGTGACTGTTGGTCCAGCTATGTTTAGGGTGGCATGTGATGTGACTCTAATCTGGTTACATTTGCTCGGATTGGCCTAGACTTAATACTGTCCTAAACGAAAGTCTGTTCAACAATTACAAAATACACTATAGTATAGAGTGTTGTTTAATTACAACCTGAATAGAAATATACTTGTTACCTCCTGCAGGACACATAATTAGTACTAAAATAGTTTTTATTGTCTTTTTCCCTGATATTTGTGCTCATACAAATGTATTATGGATATATTGAACTTGTAGATTTTCTTAAACCAAGTGAGAATTACTTGTTTCTACTCAATTCTGATGCTAAATGCTTCACAACTCTCTGCTGTAGATTAAGATTTTACGCTAAATTTGTGTTATTGGTTCAATCCTACAGGTCTTCTTCAGGGCTGGAACGTAAACCTAAACTGCAGAGGTAACCAAACAAGAAACGGCCGCATACAAATAATCAGTTTGGCCATGTGATGTTTTGATTATAAAATCAGGGAGTTCATTAAACACACTAATTTCTTCTGAAGATTCTGATAAATGTAATGCCAACAAATTAAATAATCAACTTTATGATTTATGTCAGCTGATTTCTGACTGTGATTTTGTTCTTCCTTCTCATATGATTTTAAACGTTGTATTTGTCCAATGATTTCAGGGATTATGCCTTTGGGAAAGTTCAATAAAAAATCATGCTTGAAGAAGAGGAGATGGATATCCCAGGAATTCATTAAGTTACACTGCAGGCTACAACTAAGAACGTTTTAGTATAGACTTATACAAATTGGTACCATTTTAAAGTATGCCAAACTTTCTATTGGCAACTCCTGTTTGCAATGTAACATATTGTTGGTTGCATGTCCTGTAGATTTCATTATGTCCATTAGGGGTGCAACAACTAATCGACTTAATCGATTAAAATCGATTACCAAATTAGTTGGCAACTAATTCAGTCGTCGATTCGTTGGTGACGTCATCACATGTGTTCTACACCCTGTTAAACTCCAAAGTTATCGCTCTTTTTTATGGGTACAGGAGACATTTAAAACATATGTCATATGTATTATTGCTACATAAACATTATATCGCAGTCTTAGTGTCGCCAACTCCGTTTCTAATATGCAATATGACTACAAAATGCGTCTATAATGTATTTTCGATCTTCCCAATTCAGACGAGAGATCTCTCCCCCGCCTGCTTGCGAGGGGGCGGGGCAGTTTACACACACACGCAGGAGATGGCAAACTATCATATTAATTCAGATCGATTCAGCGGAGCGCGAGAGTTCCTTACGAGATGATCCCAGGGACACAAAGAAAAAACACATCAAATCTACACCTGTAGGTTAATTGAAAAACAGAGACATGAATCCTATATCAACTTCTCTGAAGTAAATAATTTCACAAAGCTTCTATCCGCGGACATTGTTTTTCGCTATCCCGGACTCTGTTACCATAAGGCATGGACACAACATATAATATCTGTACATACATAACAGAATGGTTTATATAATAGTACAAGGGTTTTTAAGAAGCTAACATAAACATTATACCTTGCCTCTTAGACTATGATCGCCTCTAATGTGCTCATGGCCAATCTGAACCGGGTTATTCTAATATGCAATAATATTTATCTGACTTACAGTGAGCCTGCACAGGTAAAATATACCTTCCTTGTATACATTGTTCAAATGTGTGAGACAAATGAAATCATTTATTCTGATCTTGGCCCAATTGCATGTTCTCAGAGAGCGATAGAGAGTATCCTACTGCATACTCGGACATTAGGGCTGCAACAAAACGACTAATTTGATAATCGATCTCAGATCTATCGAGCTTGCGAGGGTTAGACGGTGGCAGTGATATACGATATAATCAGATTTATTCGGATCGACATACAGCAGGTTTTTAACATGCAGCATGAGAACACTAGCACTTCTACGAGGTGATGGTTAAACTTATGACCGTCCTGCGAGATGCGATCTGGCTTACATACAATCGCTGGGTTACCAAAGTGCAATAACAGTTTATCCATGTAATCCCTTTTAACGATGGTATTACACGGGGTCTCTGTTGTAACACAGAACAAGTGAGCAATTTGTCTAAACATTTAGCAAAAGTGCACCACATTCAGACGGAGGAATGCACCAGGTTCGACTGTCTTCTAGCAGCTCGGTAACCCCGTCCACGAGTAAACGTTTCCACGTTGCAGGTGTTATGTAACCTAGAGCAACACACAGAGGTTTAACTTCAGTTATAAAAACATAGGTTAGATGATTAAGGGTATCTGTATATGTATTCTTGATTAAAAGTTTCAGCTATTCTGTTTAAGTGTAACAGTACTAACTCTAAAGCACCAGTCACAAATTGTGGAACAAACTAACATGTGCTCGGTTATTTAATATGATTTGTTAAAACATTGTTGTTCTCTTTTGATGTGAGGAATATTATGTATTTAATTCAAAATAAAAAGCATGTTTAGTTTTGTCCATTTGTTTAGTTAAGTTATACCTTATTTCTGGTCAAAAGAACCGTTAATACATCGTTTTAAAAGGACGGATCGATAAGCAGTGTCGATATACAGTGTAGTACAGTTAAAGACCTTAACGATCCGAATAATCGTAGTTAATCGTTTCATTAATCGATAGATTAATCGATTATCAAATTAGTCGTTTGTTGCAGCCCTAATGTCCCATATTGATGAAATCTACAGGACATGCAACCAACAATATGGTTTCTTTGTCCACATTGAAAGTACAACGAGGGTATTTTTCACCTGTGCAGGCCACGTAAGAAATATGTCGTAACCCGTTTCAAGAATGGCTATCTAAAGGCAAGGTTGTTTTCTTAAACCTTTGAATATTTAACCTTCAGAGCGTATTATAGTGTTGTCAGCTAGACAGAGTCGGGAGCTTGGGAGTAATATTCTAAGAGAAAGTTAATGGTTCATGTTGTTTTTCAATTTACTGGTAATTTTGTGTGTTTTCTTTGTGTCCTGGGATTGTAAGATTGTGTTGTTTGATTAATATGATAGTTTGTTATTTAAAGGGGACCTATCATGCAAAATGCACTTTTTGATGTCTTTTATACATAAATATGTGAAGGGAGCTCACGCAGCGTCAGAAAATAAAACCCTCTCTCTTTTCGTCCGTACCCAAATCTTTTAAAAACTGGTGTACAACGAGCGGATACAGATTTGCTGCCGATCTGACGTCAAATCGGCGGCGGACCCACAGAAAGTTGCTATCAGAAACAATGCCTGACGTGTTTTGGACGTAATCTCGTCTTTGTTTACATTAGCAAGCCTCGCTAACCCTCAGAGCTAACCTGTACTGGAGAACACATGTGTTTTTAAAAAGTAGGACATACAAAAATAACTCACCTTGTGATAAACCCGCAAGAGAAAAAGCATTTGAGCTCAATACTGTTTCAGAAATAATCCTTGATGTGGTTTAGAACAGGATGGTGTTTTATCACAGCAGAATTTAACTTTATCTCCGGTAGAATTCTGATCAGGCATTAGCTCTGCCTACTCTTCTTTTTTTTTTTATAGAAAAAACCCAAAATCTGCATTTCTCTAACAGGGCTGGAAAAGAGGGGTATGAGCAGTATGAGGCATGGCTACAATGGCTGATCTGTTTGGTATTTTAAGCAAAAAACTTCAGACATGTTTTGTATAGGTAGGCCCTACAATATATATTTCCAATATAGCATGATAGGTCCACTTTAAACAAGGCTCATGGACTCCAGAGGATTTATTTTAGCCTTTTGTACTATTAAGTCGTTTTTGTTGGATTTGTCACTGACTCTCACCCCAGCTTTAGAATAGCTACAGGCTGTTTTGCAAACGGCACACGATAATCTGCTAAAATCTCTTTGTGGTTAAACCAGAAAAGCATAAGTGCCATGTGATTTTCAGCTTTTATCCACTACACATTTTGTTGTGCACGCCTGCCAGAAGTAGTGTTGTTTGGTAAAATAATCAGACACAGTTCTCCTCGTTAATTCAACTCAGCTTGATTTGCATTTACAAGCCATCTGTTATTCGTAAGTTTCCTGTCTTTGGCAACAAGTAGTGGTGACGTGTAAGAATGTGCTGTATTTATTAATATTTGGATTATATTTTTACGTCTGACTAACTTGTTTTAAAATTGCCCATGTTGCACTTCTGAGAAATCCTGAGGATTACACGTCACTAAACCTAATCACTTCCTCCTGATCAGGGAGGAATTCTTTCCATTCTTGTCTCATCACGACAGCTGTCTCCTTTTTGTTTGCTTTCAGCTTTCTTTATCTTTCTCCATAGCAAACTGTCATGTCCCCACCTTACTACCAGATGAGGCATTTTTAACAAATATTTACATACCCATATGACTTGTTGTGTAAGAAAACGCCAACCCGACAATGTCAAGTTGTGATATATTTAATAATATTTTAAATTGGGTAAGGAATACCCTGCAGGGACCTACGTGATGTCCTCCTTTAGATTTTCTTTAACTACACATGGACGCTTTAATTAAGACTTGCCAAGCTGAGAATTACTGTCACTTAGTATTTATAGCTTCTTTCACACATGTCACATTTCCACTACATGGCACGGATCTTCTTGACTTATTTTTGGTACAAGGTACTTTTCAGAATCTCGTTTTCCACTGCAGATCATAACGCATCTGTGTGATCAGCTGTTTGCTTTAATGGCAATACTTGAGACTCATCCTATCATTTCTTTTTTATCGTCCCAATGGGGAAAATGTAGCTTCAAAAATGCTTAAAGGTAAGGTAGGTAAGAATGGAGAAACCAGCTCGAGTGCGCTAGAATTTTGAAAATACACAGCCGGAAAAAAATCTGCCCCTTCCTTCAGACTTCCTTACAGAGCCCCTCCTCCAACACACACGAACGCGCACATGACCAATTAGGGCACGAGATAAGTTTGTGCACAGATGGAAGGCTGACAGGCAGGTAGGCCATCCAGTTATTTTAGCCGGGCCGGGTCAGATGATTGGTTGTGCTTTTTACAGCGCCACGGCTTCCACAGATGACTTTTTTAATGTATTTATTGTCAAAGCATTTAATATATTCATTGCTATTGGGATGTTAAGAGCATTCCATGGAATATAACAAGTGTTTCTGAAGTGAATTACCTACCCCACCTTTAATGTGTAAATTCTAGTTTTAAAATGCATCATGAGCTGCGTCTTCTTTCCACGTGGAACCTCGTTTCAAGTCAGCCAAACTTAACCCTTTTGGTCCCGTCTTGCACTTTTACTTCTTTCATTCACAGCACTGCCGTCCTTGTATCTTCCCTGAGGTTTTGTAGACTTTCTATCTCAAGCTTCATTCCTTGGTAATCGGATTTTATCTGTCACTTTCCCTTGTCTTTCTTTTCTGGGCTAACTAAACTCTTTCTCCTGCTTTCTCTTGTTTCCTCCACAGATGTACCTTCTCCTTCTAAAGCTCAGCCTCATCCTCTGATGCAATTCCCAACAGGCAAGTCCTCTCTGCTCGCTGTGTTTCCTCCTTTATTTACTTTCACCACTTTTTTTTTTGTTCACTCCCTGCCCTTGTATGCATGTAAGAAGCTGTAGATTCTTTTAACTTAACATAGGATGCTTGTGAGTTTGTAACTTAACACAACACTAAATGGTTTGACTTTGCTTGTATTGCATTGTGACTCACATGTGATTGTTCTTGTAGAGTAGATTGAGATGAACTTACACATGTAGTATTGTAGGAATAATGATTCTCCTCAGTGATTGACAAATTGATCATACTTAACAAAATTGTGTAAGGATCGTTGAGAGGAATTATTATCTACTATATTTAACAGTTTGTGTTTTGATTGAGCATGGTATATTGGCGCCAGACCTGGGACAAAGACATATTTTACCACCATGCATCAAACTAGGGTGGTAAATACAGACCACCAGACAAATGCTGCCACATCTTGACTGGAAGACAGTCTGCTTTACAAAGTCCTTTTTCTATGCCCAAAACATAGCTGATTGCCCTAAACACACATAACCTTCCCTACTTTATTTACCTTCAATACTCAAGACCTAGCCTATTTTAATAGGACCATTATTTACAAAATGAACATCATGCTGTTTTAAACTAGACATTCAAATGTAAACTCATCGGGAAACCTCTGGTATTAAATCCAGGAAAAGGTACGGTAGTTTTCTTATAGGCTTCTATACAATCACACTTCTGTTTGTTTTTGCAACCAGGCGATCACATGACCAGCACTCAGCCAATCTTAACGTATCATGGTTTAATTTATTTCAAAATCAATCAATCTCGGATTAACTATCAGTCCTTAAACAATTTATATGAATCAGATATAACAAGATTATTTGAGCATGATGTCAACCTAATTTAGTTCAAATTCAGTCCTTGTTAAAAAAAATTGTAATGTTTTCTTGACTGTATCAAAAAAAGTTTAAAATTTAACAAAACTGTCAGTCATTTCCTAAATGGTAAGTGAACTGTCTACCAGCCACCTCTTTTAGCAGCACTTGTCTGGTTGTTTTTGTTAAAGTGTTTGTAGTATTTGTTCTACCCAGGTGTGGTGCACTGTAAGGAATGGAGTATGTCTTTGATATGTGCTGTATTGCATTCTTCCTCCTCCCTCTCTACTCAAGCTCTTGGGCAGAAGGGTGATTCCCCTGCTCCCATCTCTCCTCTCTCTCCTCTTCACTCCCCCGACTCTCTGGAGGAGCTTTCTCTGAATGAGAGTCCCAACCAGCCCCCTACTTCGGGATTCGCTGCATCCTTTGGCTCCTACTCCACTGTACCCCCCACTAATCAGTCCAAGGACATGCCTTGGGTTGGTGAAGAGGGTGACTCCGGACCGGGTCGTAGTAAGATTAAGGAAGATTCCTTAACTGGTCCTTACCTGAGTTTAGGGAAAGATCCAGGGCCTCATAATCCGTGTGAAGACAGCGGCGTGTCTTTCTCACCCGAGGAGAAGATGATTAGCTCAGACAGGTCCTCCACTGGCCCTTCCCCCGTGAGCCCCCAGATGAAGGTACCCGAGTCTCACCTTGCCTCCTCTAACCCAACAGAGCACTGGGATTCACCGTTTCTAGCATCCCAAGACGACTCCAAGGCCTCAATGGATACCTTCTCCAAGGACTCGGCTCCCATTAGCTCTACCAGGTATGAGGAAGAACTCCAAGACAACCAGTCTGATGACGATGATGATATGATGTATGAGGTGAAGAAGAAGAACAACAACCCATTTGAGGGCTATTCCCCACTGGCGGACAGCGGCTACTCCAATTTTGGAGATTCCAAGTCCGACAGCAAGCCTTCAAAATTGTCCGATTCCCCTACTCCTGATCTGGTCCAGTATGGCGTGAGTGGAGAATTCCAGGATACCCCACTATCTTTCTTAGACAAGGGGGAAAAGTTTGAGACTGGAAAGATGGCCGCTGATTCACTCATGCAGTCAGTGAATCGGTTCTCATCTGATCTGAAAGATGAAGATGAAGAGGAAGAAGAGGATTCTCCTCTACCGACATCTCTTCCAGACATCCTGAAGACTTCCCCGCTCAACCCAGAGAAACTGGACTCCGGCTCCTCCGAGGGAAGCCCGGAGCAGAGTCCCATTCTTGAACGGAGGATGATGGAGTCTCCCAACCCTCCAATCAATCTGTCGGTCAACAATCCGTTTGCCTTTGATGCCAAAGTGTCCCTGTTGAAGGAGATGACTGAGCAGTTGGAAGTGAAGTCGACCGACAAACCCAAAGTCGAAGACGACCAAAGCTTTGGCGCATTCGATCTTGTCAAAGAGATGGAGGAAACAACCCCAACTAAGGTCAAAGAGGAAGAACCGGTTACGATTGAGCAGAAAGATTGGTTTGCAAGCCAAGATTCTCTCAAAATGACCGAAAAGTTTGAGCCTCTTGACTTTCAGAGCAAGAAAAACCCAGCTGAGGATTCAGATTCAGAGTCGCCAACAGCAGACTCCCTGTCTCCAGTCCTGGAAGCCATGGCCAAGAACCCCGCTAGCTTCCAGGTGGAAACGGAGAAGATGGACCAGAAGATGATGGAGGTTGAGGAGCCAGAGATGGCAGAGGAAGTGTCCGAGCATGAAGTGTCCTCTGAGGAGTTTGAGTTCATCGAGCGACCACCAAGGGGCGTCATTGACGAGTTTCTTGAGGCTCTGGACACTTCCAAGTTTGCCTCCTCCAAGCCCCCAGAGATCCCCATGGATGATGATCCAAGCTTCGGGCACCGAGACGTGGCTCCAGCTCCCTCTGAGGTCAAAGAGGAGGCTCCAAGCCAGAGCTCCTACCGCCTCCTCACCCAGGACTCCCCCCAGAAGAGCAAGGCCGAGCTGGAGAAGCTTGACATTCAGCAGCCACCATCCCAAGCTCCGCTCACCCACTCCCCTGTTCGCAAACCAGAAGAGGCAGTCGCTAAGAAGAGCATGTTTACGATGCCAAGCGTGAACATAAGAGCAGGTAAAAAAACAAACAGCATGGAAACATCCCCCCACCCCTCCACATCCTCCTCAGTTTTCACCGGCTCTTCCATATCCATCGGCATCATTTTCATCTTCACTCCTTTGTTCTCCTGAGTTATTTTCTTCCAACCAACCAGCAGCCAGTATTCCACTTTAAATTCCATCTCTTTCCTCTCACCTTTCCTTTCTTGCATCGTCCCCTTCTTGTTTTTCTCTGCATATTCTTTGAAAGTTAACCCTCGCATTTTGTTACGTCTGGTTTAATTTGTTTTTTTTTGCTGCATTTTGTGCATTTCTTTCATTCAAATAACATCATATTCTTTGTACCTGTTCACTTTATTTTTACATGTTAAGATGTGGCAAGTAAATTGTGATATTTTCACGTCTCCTGTTCCAATTATCAGCTACTTAGTTATATTTTAAGATGCACAAAAAGGTATTTAAGATACTTAATGCACAATGAGCAGAAATTGTGGGATAGAGACACGTATACAGTCACTCTTTCTTAGAGTTAGATTACCTTTCGGTCTGCTTTTAACTTCTCTCGGTTCTAGAAATAACTTGAGATGCCAAACTGAAACCAAACACCGTCTTGTAGCCCCCGACACCTACTCACAACTCTGCATACACAGCTACCAGCCGCACCCTGGTATTGCGATTGAACAATCTCTCCCACACCCTGTAATGATAACATAATTGCATCAGTTGTAAACACCTGAGGATAAATACTGAACATCGATCTCTGTCAAACTACTAAAGCTGTAGGACTTTAGACGCTGGTGAACTTTCTAGTTAGTAGTAACCACTGAAAATATTTACCTAGGTATACATTCTTTTGACCTAAGGACTTTGTTTAACTGCTGGATAAGTGATATATTAAGCTATAAGGCAATTTAAGGTTTGTGGCAGGTATAAGGCAGTCAAAATGAATGAATGCAATTTTCATTTTGCATATTTAAGACCTTAATCTTGACAATTTCTTCATTTTGTTCTCAGTAAATGACCCACATCCCTTGGCTATTTACTAAGTATATCATTCACCTACACCTGGCTGCGTTCATACTTAAGTTTCATTTGTTAAATCAAGTCAAACTGGCAAATATTTGCTTGTTCGAATTAGGAGTTGCATACTTTTCTCTCCATTAATGTCAGTAATCTGAATCTCTTTGGACAACAGATATTCGAAGATAATTCTATTACTTCTATTTCATTTTTAAACTATCATGAAAACAATCAGCACTAAGGATGAATGGTGAGTTGTTGTTTTTTTGCAAGATGTATTTCCACTGTTGTCGACAGAACTCCTGCAATTGATGGAAAGAGTCCAAGTTTTAAAATCTTTTAATTTGTGATGTTAAACCTGAGTGTTTGCAGTAGGTCTTGTGGCATTTGTGTTTGAGTACATCTTTAATGTAAATAATTTCACATGGATTGTCAGACAGATGCCTTCTTCAGGCTTTTAGAAAGTGATGAATGACCCTCTGAAGACAACAGCACTGCTTAGGCCTTCAGTTAAATGGATGACTCAGTTTTTTTCCAGAGGTGATATTGATCAGTTAACACACACACATATTTATGCAGTGTTGCAGACATACTGTCTAACTGGAGCAGTAGGACTTTGCTCTGTAACTGTGTGTGTGTGTGTGTTGGAGGGATCTCCTGTTAATTAAAGCCGCCGCCTCCTCCTCCTTCTCCTCCCTGCATTGCGACACTGGCAGGCCCACAAAGGGTTCTCCGACCCAGAAACACTCGGCAGACGTTCTTCATTAAACAACCCAAGGTGCAGCGCTGCATTAAAACATAAATCTCCTCCATGCTGACGGCAGCTCTCTTCATCAGAGCTTTTCTCTACCAATCTAAATAAGGTATCCTAATGATGCCACTAACGATAGAACTATACCTTTCTTTACTCATCACATTTCTTTTTTATAAATAGCTTCACGAAATGGCAGCGTAGGGTTATTTTTAGGGCTGCAACTGACCTTTTAAAAAAAAAATGTATTCAATATTTAGATTCTTAGTTTGGTCTAAACTTTGTTTGGATAGCAACAAGTCAGATGCAGCACAAGATTCTTTACTATAAGGAACAATGGAAATAACCAAAGTGATAGAAAGCCATATTCAGCAGACAATACAACCAAATGAAAAAAAGGTATGTAAAGTATTTCAATAAGGTCCATCAGCGCAACATTTTTAGCAAAAGGGGATTTAATTTTGTGTAATTAATTGAAATCAAAGTTTATCAACAATTAATTCAGACCTTACCTTGCACCCCAATAGCTGGTTTGGTCACAGTGGTCTAGCTGGTCACCATTAGCTGGCCGGGATAGCTGGTTTAGCTGGTCTAGCTGGTCACCATTAGCTGGTCAGATTGGTATGATCCTGAGTAGAACTTTAACTGGGATTACTTGATGGTTAAGCTGGTCATATATGATGATGAAACACTCTCCCCCAATTGCAGTAGCTCAATGAACATCTATCATTTCAGATCAGAGCACCTACCTTACCAGAAAGGTACCAGAATGTATTGTCTGGTAAATAAATACTCATACATCAAATGATTAGAAGCAGGAAAATAATTTATAACACACAATGAACATTAATACACATTTGAAAACATTTTCAAAATACCCATTGCTTCATATTTTGAAGTAGTTTCCTTCAACTGTTTCTTTCCGCTTTTCACAAGGTCCTGAATTTTTTGTGAAATGTAGTAACCGGCCAACTTCTCCCTCTCGGTCTTTTCCACGTTTTGTGAATCCAGCCATCCTCTGAAGAAAGGAAAAACAGATTAACTTTTAGCTTTGTGTTATGATTACTTAAATATGTGCACTGTTAGGTGAAGAAGAAAAATGTAGTCTTGAACATTCACTGTGATTGGGTCTATTATCCACCTAATACACCGTATTTAATTTTTTTCTTAATTTAAATTATTTAATTTCATATTCTGTTCTTGTAAATATTATATTACATGTATATAAACTTTTTGCACCACTTTTTATTTAGTATTTTATTATATGTTGCATTGTTGGAGGAGCAGAATTTCATTGACATTTCTACACTGTAGCTGCTGAGCATATGAGAAAACACAGACACTCATCACCGAGGTCACAATATCTATCAATCGATCCAGCAGAGCAATAGCCTATAGGCAAAACCCAGAAGATCAACAAAATGACATAAAATGAACTTACCAAAGCTGAAGTAGATGGTCAACTTCATTCACTTTCTTTCCGTTTTACTGATTTTAATCGCTATACACTCCTCGCTCTCATTCCCTCTTCACTACAGGGTGAAAACTACACTTTTCGCGGCACACATACTTACAGCCAATCAGCTCTCTGAATTATGAGATGACGTTTGGTAGGTATGTCAGCACAGTGCCCCTATGGTGATTTTTTCTNCCAACAGCAGCTTCAAAAAAAACTATTGCCCTCAAAGAAAAAACAAACACGCCCTGTTGTCGTGAGAGAAAAAGTGCAGAAGGAAACATCCATGTAAACTCAGTGTGCTGCTCTGTGATGCTAGTTCAGATACTTGGCATCTCATCTTGGGTGCAAGGTCATCAATGTTTGGGCTCAGGCTCCGAGCTGAGGAAACCCTCAGGATGGAGTGAAGGTGTGCGTGCAATATACCGGCGGGCCAGATCTAATAGTAATTAGAAATTATCCTGCGGGCTGAAATTAAATCCACCAAGGGCCTGATTTGGCCCCCGGGCCTTGAGTTTGACACATGTGACTTAGACGGTGAGAGACGTGGGCTAGATCGGGGCTTGACCCACGTCGCTCAAAACAGCTCAATAGGCACACTGTAGACACTAATTAGAAGAACACGGACTAAAACAGCAATGTACAGACGAATCATATGATTAAACATGATCTTAAAATATATTTTAAGATGTATTTTCTTTGTATTTATTTCGAATTATCACTTGAATTACTTTCTGCTGACACTAGGTGGGGCTGTGCCACTGCTGGTAATGTAAAGTGATTTTGAGCACCTGTAAAAAGCGCTAAAATAAATGCAATGAATTATTATTAATATTTAATTTTTTTGTTATTCTTCTATGTAGACCTGTCTTCTTACTGAAGTTAATTAAGTCTTTTAAAATATATAGAAAATCAGTCCATATAACTTTTGACACCCTGGTGTTATGGTAGTAACAGTATGAGACTTAAATGCAAAAATAAGTATCTAATACAAAATTATTATTATTCATTTGAATTATAACTCAAATACCTTTCCATGTTTAAGACTGTTTTTAAATGAGTTTGAATGAAAATGTTCTGTAAAAGATAATGAAGATGGTTTGTAGAATGAGACTGGTTCCCTCTAGTGGGAGATGTCATTAATTACAACTCTCCACATATTTATTTTTTATACCTGAAGTCAAGTATATCTTTACTGAGGGTTTGTTTTGCTTCTGACTTATGGTAAACTGAGCTCTCCTTCTTCTCTAGGTTGGGAAATTAATAAATGAATGCCAGGAAATCTGAGAGAATGTACTTGTGGCAAATATCTTTATGTTAGTTTTGATGTCTTGCACCTATAAATAATCTAACAAAAGTTATCCATTTCTGGACTGAAACAGGATATTCCATTATTTAATATATAAATACATAATAATATACACTATAATTGATATTTTTTTAAAACTACTCGCAGGCAGTTTTTATATATTGTAGTTTGATCTTGTTCTTAAACTCCTATATTATACAACTATACTTGAATTCAACTGTACTATTTTAAACAATAAGATAAATGAGGATGGTTATTCATTTAGTTTTTTACCAGTTTAATGAAACAAATTATGTACAATAAAAAGAACCCAAATCCCACAGATGGACAGAAATCACTCGTCAGCACATTTGATAACGCAGCAGGGGGAGGAGGGAGATAAAGCATGCGGGAGGGAGGAGAAAGGGAAGATTAGTGAGGAGGTAAAGGGAGACGATGCCAAAAAGACTAAGCAGAGAGGAAGGCGTGTGAGGAGGGGGAGGGGGAGGGGGGTGAGGCAGAGACGTTTATAGTTGCTGCGTCAGAGCGCTGGCAACAGACAGTCAGCTGACGGTTCATTTGCTCCCTCGCTGCAGTCGTCTCCCCCCCACAGGAAGCCTTGCTTGGATTCTCCCCTCCCCTCAATCCCTCCCTCCCTCCCTCCTCCTGCAGCCACACACATTTCTTCACACACACAGCTGCTGCCTCTCGCTCGTTTCTGTGGGGAATGTGTGTTTGCTGATCGGACGGCATGGAGAACAACTCAATGGACGAGAAGGAGTCGGCTGCAAAGCTCTGGAAAACACAGGGTACATGCACCACCTCCACCTTTGATTTATTTAGGCACTGTCAGGGGGGGGGGGAGCGCACTGCTGCTGCAAGGTGCTCCTGGGGACAAACGCGCTGTCCACCATGGCTTTAATTTCACTGCTTTGGCTTGAATGGATTGTTTGACATTGATTGTTAAACGAAGGCGTTGCAGCACATTCAGCTGCTGAGTCCATCGAGTTGGACACTGTAGGCTTGGATGTGGAAACTTATTTTCTAGAATATTCTTTTGAAAAATTGTGGTTTTATTGACCAAATTGCAAGGTGATATCTTTATATGCCTTGTGTCAGTCCAAAACCGAAAGATGTTTGCTTTACTTTGATGGGAAACAGAGAGAACCAGCAAATGTGAAAGGCTGAGTGTTTAGAGAAATGTTTGCATGCACCATTACATTCATGATTTAACTTCTTAACAAAACAGTTACTAGTGGATCAACTTGTCATTGCAGCTGTAACCAAGACGAGCAATTATTTAAATATCATTGGATTTCTGTTGGTGTCTGGAGTTTGAACATTTGACTGTAATGGGGGAATTTCAAGATGTTTTTCATGTTGCTTGATACGCGTGTGGGACTAGTTTTTGTCAAAGGCGTGAGATGTCCTCTGCTGTCCTCACAGTTGACATGATTGCAGTTTTTTTCTGTGCTCGTCCTGCAAGGAGGACCTTTGGCCAGTCAGCCTCTGTGACCAAAGGTAGAGAGGAGGAGGGATTTGAGAGAGGAGTGACGTTATCTGGCAGTTTAATGATTGGCTCTTGTGTCGGGATATGCTGATGAGCTGGAGAAGAGTCAGGACGAACCCTTTAGGAGTTTGGCAGCTGTCTGCACTCTGTGTGACGAGTAACACGATCAACTGCAATCGATTACATTACTTTAAAAATGCTTGAATGTGATTACACTACTCTAAGAATTGATTTCTACATGATTCATCAACAGAATCACTCGTCAACCAATTGATTTGTTTTACTCAAGTTGTCAAGACACTTAAATTATATTACGGTGATGATAAAGGCTTGGAGAGGCCCGACATTTTTTGGTTTAGGTGCCAAATTTAACTTGTAAAACCTGATGGATAAATAAGCTCAGGATCGTATTTTGTTTCTGCTACTTGTGTAATTATTTAGAGAAACTCATTGAGAAATGGCAATGTGTCTTTAGGACCTGTACTTATGATTATAGTCATGACCAATAATACTTGATCAAATGTTAGTTATTTTGATTACTAGTTAATTATTTGAACAGGCTAAAAAACGGCTTTGTTGTGATTATTGATCGTTATTATGAGGATGCAGCATTAGTTTAGGGTTATTCTTCTCTAAATGAAGTAGGATCTCCAATATGACGGTAAAGTAATATTGTCGCCCCCTAATCATAAATAGTGTTTTTTATGAAAGGTGTCAATAGTCTGTAATATAATTCATATATCACAAGTCCTCAACATGTTAATTAGCTAATGGCGACAAATGTATGACATTTGAAATGAATGAAAATGTTTGTTTGAGACTTCAAGGTATTTAGAGAGTTGCTGCTGATCTGAGGACTAATTGTGTTTTTTACTAAGCCAGGCTTTAGAGTTTGACGTTTACAGTTAGAATAATTAATGTTGGTCAAAAGACCAATGGCTGACTTGAATTGATCATGTTATTTTCAGACGTGTTATAATCGACCCCCTTTTGAAGGCCTGTGCTTCATGTAAATGAAACAAAGAGACTACTATGGATACAATAAAACACAAATAATATAAGTTATCACACACTGTCTGCTGATCTTCATGTGTACCTCTGTCGCTTCTTATCTCAACACTGAGGCCTTTGTGCTGTGTGTGTGTGTCGTTCATCAAGCTGTCATTTGTTAAGCCTGTAACTAGCAATGAGGACAAAGTGTTGAAAGAAGTTGCTTTTGTTTCTGTCGGGAGGGGGGGGGCTGTTGAGTAAGGGCGGGGTTCAAAGAGAAACGGCACTTTATTGTGTGCGTGTCTGACTGCAATAGTATTGAAGCAATCAGGCATTATCTTGTCAGTGAGCCATAGGTCATACATGGTCATACGATGATCTAACTGTTATCACCAGAAAAAGACCAAATGGACTCGAATTAACCTTCGTTTTACTAAAAATGTCCGTTCACTCTAGCGTTAATTTAACAGTGTGGGGTCTAATTCAACATTACATTGCGACCACATTATTCATTCACTTCATTCAACAGTTTGCTTGAATAGTTCCTCCTATAATGCAGTATTTCAAGTTTCAATTGACCGTCTCTTTGCTAATTCAAAGCCCTGTTTGAACTGTAAAAGCTGCAGGACCAAACATTAAAAAAAGACTTTGGACTGAGCATAGCTGTATGCAATATCATGTTGTTTATCAACTATATATTTTAAGTATCAAATGATTAATTGTGCTTAGTTTTTCACTTTGTTTGGGGCCAGTTTTCTCCCAGCATGCACCTGGTGTTCCCATACCTCCTTGCAGTTCCTTACATGGATTTATTTCTAAAGGATGATTTCTTTTTTTCACCCGCAGTGGGTTGGATTTGAATTCCTAAATGTTATCTTTTCTGCTCGGTTGTCCTTTTACAGCCACATTATGCAACACTCCTCTCGTGCAGCGGTCACAATCCCTTTATTAAGCCATTTCTTCATGATAACAGATGGCCTTTCACACACATATTCTCTGTCTGCTTCGGGTGAACTTTGGACAGCATGTAGTGTCTTAACCATGCAGGACGTGTCTTTACCACCCTGATCGTATTTAGAGATGTATTATATTCATTAGTCTCATACCGGACGAACAAAAGGCAACACTAAGTTCAGTCTGATGTGAAGCAGTACTTGTTGAGGCAACCAACCAAGCATTTCATATAGATTTTACTTAAAAATTCACTACGATAAAATCCCATTTTCTTTTTTTCATTCCCCAATTTGATTGAATATACCTCCCCAGTAGAATGATTTTGGTTATTTTTCTTAAAAGTTTCTTTCTCGTTTTAATCTAATTTCGACTGAAATCAAGTGTAAAAGTGGCGTTTATAAGTAACCAGTTATCTTAGACGTTTTCAATGAAAGTTATCAAATGCATGTATTTGGAGAACAAGGTACAATATTTTCCTCTGAGGAGGAGGAAGTATAAAGTAGCTTAAATAATGGAAGTATGTTGCCTGCAACATATAGTTATGTTTTCTACAAGAACAAAAAACAAAACTGTTTTATTACAATTCTATAAAGATAATTGGTGACATTTCCCTTAATTTCCAGTATTCTGCCCTTAAAACAACTTGGCTTTTTTTTTATTTAAAAAAAGACGAAGTAGTTATTTTTGATATACTTAGATATTATTTTTCTAGAAAGTATCTTACTCATTTTTGAGTGTTTCTTATTATTTTGAGATACTATTACTAATCAGTCATCAGTATCGACTTGTGAAAAAGTATTTTTCACATTTGCAGACATGGGCAATGTTACTTTTATATAACAGTAAATTGGTATTGGTCAGGCGTCCATCCGGAGAGAGAGGCCAAGCTGCGCATGTGTCCCCCCGCCTCTTCCTCTCCTCCCCGTCTCTCTCTGCCAGGCAGAGCCGCTGTGTCGCTGTACGCTCTACTGGAGGTTCAAGATGGACGCCAAACAGGGTCAGTCTGCTCATAATCTTTCGTTAACCGAGCCCCTAAAACCTCTTTTACATGTCGCTTTCTGCGCACGTGTGTATTACCGGGTTAGTTTGCATGAGCACCAGGGAAAAGGTCGGGTTCATGCCGGGCAGAGAGCGAGGGGAGCGGGACACCGCGGAGGTCACGCTGTACGGTTTGACGTTTTGTCCCCACGGTGAGGGGGGCACCCCGGGTCCATGTTGGAAAGAGAGCTGGTGATTAAACATAGCGACCGGGGTTTAGATCGCTGTGATGCGGGTCTATTTTTAGCCTAGTGATGTTAGCACGCCTGCTACCATATGTAGCCAGACAGCCACATTTGGACCTGCTCCTCCTCCTCCTCTTCCTTATGTTGGCTCCTCTTCCCGGGTGTTTGCATCCAGACAGCGGCCCACTGTGTCAACACCTCTGGGCGCAGCTGCTGTTAGCTGCTAGCATCAAGTTAGCATGATGAGATGTTTAATAATGAGGGGAGAGCTAGCTCCAAGCTAAAGCTAGCTGTCAACGCCCACATGGGCACCCCGCTATTCTCAATGAGAAGCTTCCAGAACATGAAGCTGCCTTTTCATGATTATCTCTTCTAAATTACTGTTTTGAAAGCTGCAACCAAGAGGAACTGATCTCTGGTTCTTTTGTTTGCCATTGTAAAACAACAGCTGCACTGAAATTGCAACTGACGGTTTTTTTTTAACCGAATACAGGAAAAGTTTTGACTAAATGTTGAAACATGCTTCCAGTCAAATACAAAAATATATATAAATAAAAAATGAACAGTACATAATACAAACTATTTAGTGTATTCATACAGAATACAACTAAA
Source organism: Notothenia coriiceps (assembly GCF_000735185.1). Classification (NCBI taxonomy): domain Eukaryota; kingdom Metazoa; phylum Chordata; class Actinopteri; order Perciformes; family Nototheniidae; genus Notothenia; species Notothenia coriiceps. The sequence continues at coordinate 533,830 of NW_011369212.1, read as the reverse complement.
TGCATTAAACATCAATAGCAAAAACACCAGTTCTTAAAGTATAAGAAGAAAATAAAAAAATAGATTGCACTGATGGAAAAGCTAGACGAGCAAAGGAAATATTAAGACATCTTTGTGAGGAATTTATATCTACAAAGATTATGTTTGACATTTATTTTGGATGAAATAATACTCAAAATTGTCAGATTTCATCATCCATTATTTTGCATCCACCTCAATTTGCATTTTAAATTCTGCTTTTTATCTTTGGATGTAAATCAGGCTTGGAGACATAATATATTTTAAAATGGTTTGTATTTTATACTTTAATCACAAGTGAACCTTTAATAATGACAGTAGATTGTAATTTCCGCTAAGCGATGCAGAAAATGAGACTTCAGATTCCAGTGTGCAGTTTGACGTCACTCCTCAGTGTCACACCAAACGGCACGAAGAGTCTGCAGGGAACCACGACTCCTCCGCTGCTAATAATGTCCGTTGACCTGCCTGGAATTCCCTGATGAAATTGAAGTGTGCTCCAACATGAGCTCAGCTGTGAGACTGACCCCCTCCCTCCCAAAATCTTCACCACCTCCCTGTCTATCTGGGTCCCTGCACCACCCGACACGTCATAAAAACCACCCATATGTAACATTTGGGTCTTTTTGAAAACTCTACCCTGATTTAAAGGTGACCTATCATGCAAAATGCACTTTTGTACGTCTTGTATACATGAATATGTGTCCCCGGTGTTCCAGGGAACTCACCAAGTGTCAGAAAACACAACCCTCTCTATTTTCCTCCATACCCAAATCTCTAAAAAAGGGGCTGCAACGGATCTGATACAGACTGATCCAGATTTGAACACTTCTATGACGTCACAGAAGTGGCGCTACGGCTATTGGGCCAACTCCACCAATCAGGAGGAGACAGCCACGGACATTGCCGTTGGAAAGCGCTGGAGACGCTGTAGTACATATGCCAGGCCTGTAGATGGTGCTGTTCTCACAGAATCAGCCCATGATGACGGTGTTAAATTGAGAAAAATGAGGAATGGCTAAAATGCATGATCTGTTTGGTATTTTGAAAAATAAAAAGTATAAATATGCCTTATATAGGTATGGTCCTACACTATATTATTCAAAAATAGCATGATAGGTCCACTCTAACTTGATCATTTCTCCGTGTAGTTGGACCCCATTGCCTCTTAAAATATGGCTAATAAAGAACATAACAGTGTTTTAAGCCAAACATACTTTCCTGTCCTGCACAATCTCAGGCAGTCAAATGAAAGAAACAACTCATCAGAGATTCATCTGTACACGGCAGCATCACAAACATGCTACACATAAAGCGGGAACAATGAAATCTGTGTTTTCGAAGCCTGCCCGAGGAACGCTAGGGTCTGAATCGTTTA
>NW_011369212.1:521518-532389 GCF_000735185.1 Notothenia coriiceps | reverse complement strand
CAAAAAAAGTAGGTATCAGAAACCAAAATTCCCCAACAAGGAACACTTACCAAGTAGTTATGATAGGTAATTTAGATAGTTTCTAGGTCTTAAAGAACACTCACACTTCTTTAATAATGACAGACATCAGTCGGGCAAAACATTTTGAAGAGATGTAACACCGAAATACGTACGTAGGTAATACTTGGTGGACGACCAGTCGGTTCTTAGGGTATAAATTTTGTCCACACAAAAGACATTTACTGGAACTGAAGCACAATTATTTGATCAAAGAGTCATTACACAAACTGAGGACACCTCTCACGTGCGACAGAAAGACTCGAAAGGAAAAAACGGGCAAACAACAAGGGTCAAACAACAAGAGTACAGAACTGACAAAGGACGCTTTGGATGTCCGAAAATTTCATTCGACTTTTCTGTTGGATGTATAGTAAAAATAACCTTGCGTACAATCCCAGTCACAAAAACTTTCTGGAAAAAAGGTAATAATTCATGGAAATATTGACATGAATTCAAGGTAACTGATTGGTTTGCCAAACCCACCAATTACACCATATAACACCGTTTCCGTCTACGGTACGACCTCAAACACCATTAAATCCCTGTAACCTCAATAATTTTTTTTCACGGGCGTCAACGTCAATACAATGAAGATTTGGTACACTCGAGACCCGACACGATGTCCCTTAATACGCCAGGTGACACCGACCCCTTCTCCACCGAACACCCTGGCGTTCGGGTACCAGTGTAGGTCTTCGTGACATTGGAAGGCAAATGCCAAGTTTTAGAATTCCACCATGTTGAATCTAATCTATAAAAATGAAATCAAACCAAATGTTGATATTGGATCAAAAAACATATGCTAATTACTACTTCTAAAGGTAAATATTCGCTCTGTTTTTAATCAATGTGAATAACTTTGGGACATCACTGTCTTGTCATTTCATATCTAGCCATATCTTCCTTATTTGCAGTATCCTCTTTCTCAACATTCCCAGTCCTTGACTTCCCCGCCACTAAACTCACCTGCCCCCCATTTACCATTTACCTAAACAGCCTTGCAGTATACACATACTTTGCCCTCACTTACTTCCTACCAGTTCCTCAAAAGATTTCGCGTTGACCTCCAGAATGTTCTGGAGGGCCTTTTTTGATGGGGCACATTTTTCAGAGTGAGTTGCATGTTTTGAGTGACATACTAATAATAAATTCTAAAATGTTGAGCTTAGGGCTACGGTTAGGGTTAGGGTTAGGGTTAGCATGCACAACGCACTAAACTTCCTATGGTTCCCAACAAATGGACCCCTCTACTTCTTGCATTGAATGATGGCATTGGATGTAAATCAATAGACACATTTTCTTCCATTGCTATGCTAAAATTTGATTGGCTTTTTGAGAAGTAACAAACAACCTGAGGTCACCGTGATATGAGCCTGCAAGGTGCACTCATCCACCCTGTCTGGATGCAGTCAAGGAATGGAGCAGACACTGACAGCTGCAGCTCCGTGTTGAGTAAAGTGAATGTAAGGAAACACAGAGAGAAGGAGACAGTTGCTCAACCTGTCGACAGCTTCTCCATAATTCAATAAGTCAAGGTGGAGGACCATTCCTGCGGGTCTACAGCAGCTCCGTAAATAGCTGTCGAGCATGATGAGTGTTTTTTTTCCATGGTAATCTTGCTTGTCTCTCTCAACAAGCCTGCTAACATAATTGAAAACATGGACGTGAAAAAACACAAGTATCACTGACACAAGGAATGTTTCTTTGTCCAGGACGGTTACGCTTTCACTGTCCTGTTTTAACATGTTCCAAGAATCTCTGATTATGTCAATAGGTCAACATGTCTGACAATGCACCCCTTGTTCCATTATCTTTAAAATGAAATAATTCATCACTGTGTTGTTGCACAATGACTATGTTTCTCATGTTTACATTGCCAAGGAAATACTGTTCTGTCAGAAGGCTACAAAGAGAAACATTTATTTAAGATTTTTGGGCTTGATTGTGATGTTGTCTTTTCAATTATTCATTTTGAAATGCGTATATTCTGCCGGCCTGCTTTTCTATGTCAAAACGTACGCTGTATTTTTTTATGTTTTACAATTTCAAAATATTAGCCAAAGTAAATCACAAACAATGGCGTAGACAGTAGTTAAGGACTTTTCTACCAACCTACCGCAGACTCTTGCTTCAATTTCCTCTTCAAATTCCCCTTTTGTCAAAGAAAAGCAGCATTTCAACTTTCCCACCATCTCCTCTCAATATATTTGCTCCACTCCAATTGTGACTTAAGTCTCTGTTGGACCCTGGCCAGCGTGTTAACTCCAAGTAAATCAATGGATTAACAATTTAGCCCAACCCCACCACACATGCACACACACACCACCATCAAGACTAATCTGCAGGAGCTGACCTCGGCCAACAAATGACCAAATTCACACAAAATGGAGACCCGCCCCCACCGACAATGTGGTCTTTTCTTTCTTCTGTCCTTGTGAGTGGCTCCTATTGAAGCAGCCAGCCACACTTGTGAGATCGTGGTGACAGATCCTCAAGTACCTCTATGTTAAACGAAACCCAACTATCCTTTGGGATTCCATTTAGTTGGCAAATGCTTGTAACAAAAACAGCAGGGTGGGAATCCAGCTAAAGCAAACTATCTTGCATTTGTAGACGGGATTACTATCTCCTAAACTCATATTCCCACACCAAATTTGTTGTTGGTGTTGTAACGGTGGAAGTGTTGAAGGAATTAATGAGTTGCCTTTTTGTATACCTTCCAACTTTAGCCTATTTGTATTACGCTGTTACTTACTTTATGGGCAACCGCCATGGTTTCACTGCCTCCAGTTAGCAGCGCTGGTTGTGACCCATGAAGTCAGCGTTACTGTTGAACCCGTGCCATAGCGTCTGGTACAGTCAAGCGGGCAATGTGCAGCTGTGCAGGGCAGCTCACACACACCATGTTGTCACACTGTTTGTCATACCACATGTCAGTCATTCTGAGCTCTCCCAGACCAACATGTTAGTAAGAGGATGCAGGAGGAAAAGTATTGCCTCTTCCTGTGTTAGCATCAAAGTTTCCCATATTTGGAAGCTTTTCCATGCTTTTCAGTTGGCAAATGTTAACATGTAAGAGCCCTTTACAGTTTAGGCATGTATTTTACAATGAGCATATATAATGCTACTCCAAGTTGATGATTTAATATAAGTCGAATGGGATTCAAAGAATGCTTTTTTTTAGAACCTGTGTATCAAATAAGTCATGTTGATGTGGTTCCTTTAGGATATAAGCATGACACAACCTGATGATGTTCAACACTTTCATCTAATGTTTCAGCAATGGTATCTTTGGGCAACACTTGATGCTAAACTTTAGGCATTGACAGCACAGGTATAGATCCAGGTTCAGGAATTAATATTGATAGCAGTTAAATTCTGTTTTTGAGTATACATTCTAATATTATGTCAAAAACATTAACCTGCCTTCATTTACTACAGTTAGCAACAGACTTGTTTTACCTCTCATGCACTCAACAAACCCAGGTCTTATGTTGGGTGGTCAGTGTTTGTGGACTCCGCAACATCACCCGTCCATCCTTTTTCCTCCCATCTCAACTCATTCTACATTCTCCGGGTCAGAGGCGCCGGGTCTAGCCACGGTGCCATGTATCCTAATCACATAAGCACACGGGCTAATCCGTAGGACAGCTGGGGAATCTTTACTGCACAATTGAAGCATGAGCTGGACAGCAGCTTCAGAGCCCATCTCTGTAAACCCCCTCGCTTTCATCAGCCTCCCATTGTAACCCCCCTCCCACCAACACACACACAGTTACCACAACTACAACTAATTTCCGAATCGCCACCCCACACGCAGACACAAATGACTGGTCGTAGGTCAGCGCAGCTGCTGATAGAAACTTCCAGGTCCTCCTCGATTCACTGCTGGGCAACTTTCCCTTGTGTTCTTATATAACATCAACATTTTGGGAGAAAACAAAACCCACAGTTTGTCCCAGTAGTTAATATTTCATGAAATTCCTGATAGACAAAACAGGTGGTGGCCTGGTTGTAGAACATTTCTCCTTCACAATTCTGAATGGCTGCTATGACATTTAATGTTGTGTAGTTATGGTATTGAATATCCATTGAGCAATCTCCGAAGTACTTACTGTCCAAGTAAATTGATGGACTGAGGAGTATAAGTCCATTGCATACATCCTACTGGTGATACATCAAAACACTCTTGTCTCGGATATCTACCATGATGAACTGTTTTCTTCCGAACGTTCTCTGCTAGAGCAGTTAGAGCATCCATATCCTCAGAGAATCTGATGAATAATGGAGTAATAGGAGGAATTTCCTCAAGAATGAAATGTTTCTAACCCTGCACCTCTCCTGGCAAGCGCTCCAACTCTCCTGGTGCTATTGCAAGTGCAGCAGGCGTGCCAAAAAGCCCAGGCGTCTGAGCAGATCTATGTTTATCCCATCCCCCTAGCTATGGGGTCCCTGGGGCTTTCCCCCTGTCCAATCATGTTTTACCAATGAAATAAACACATGCTCCATTATTATTTATAGAATAATTTGTTTGTTTATTATTCTATTTTTCCAGAAGTAAAATGTCGACTCAGGTTTTTTTTTACAATTTATGAGCTGTATTGAATTCTTCATTTGGACAAGAGTAGAGGAGCAGCATATTATAACAGAAGGAGGGCTATTTGATAAATGAGCTTTGTCATGTGAAGCTGACATTTTTATGATTGTGAGTAAGTGTTGAAAAGCTCCTGAGCCAGTTATCATCATTATCTATCGCGTCTTATGGGGCGGCCTCGGACATTTGCAAAAGCTGTCTTCCTAGTCGAGTAAAGAAAAAGTGCAGGGACCTCCAGTACAAGGCAGTCCAAAAACACTGATAGTTTTCCCAGTGCATTTGAACACATGACATATGTCAGATATGTATTACACTTGAATGATCTTCCTGGTGTTAAATCATTTGAGCAGCCTGTCCAATAATAACTGAAGTAATTATTAAGTTCTTATTGCTGATACTCAAGAAGTACATAAATTAAATGTATCTCTGGTTCATCACCATCAAGTTTATCACTCAACTTGACTGACTGTGAGCATGCTGATTTAAAGGTGACCTATCATGCAAAATGCACTTGTGTACGTCTTTTCTACATGAATATGTGTTCCCGGTGTTCCAGGGAACTCACCAAGTGTCAGAAAACACAACCCTCTCTATTTTCCTCCATACCCAAATCTCTAAAAAAGGGGTTGCAACGGATCTGATCCAGACTTGAACACTTCTGTGACGTCACAGAAGTGGCGCTACGGCTATTGGGCCAACTCCACCAATCAGGAGGAGACAGCCACGGACATTGCCGTTCGAAAGCGCTGGAGACGCTGTAGTACATATGCCAGGCCTGTAGATGGTGCTGTTCTCACAGAATCAGCCCATGCAAAGACAGTGTTAAATTGAGCGAAATGAGGAATGGCTAAAATGCATGATCTGTTTGGTATTTTGAAAAATAAAAAGTATAAATATGCCTTATATACAGTGGGGCAAAAAAGTATTTAGTCAGCCACCAATTGTGCAAGTTCTCCCACTTAAAAAGATGAGAGAGGCCTGTCATTTTCATCCTAGGTATACCTCAACTACAGTATGAGAGACAAAATGAGAAAAATAAAAATCCAGAAAATCACATTGTCTGATTTTTAAAGAATTTATTTGCTAATTATGGTGGGAAATTATTTGGTCAATAACAAAAGTTCATCTCAATACTTTTCACACACTGTTGCTGGTATTTTGGCCCATTCCTCCATGCAGATCTCCTCTAGAGCAGTGATGTTTTGGGGCTGTCGCTGGGCAACACAGACTTTCAACTCCCTCCAAAGATTTTCTATGGGGTTGAGATCTGGAGACTGGCTAGGCCACTCCAGGACCTTGAAATGCTTCTTACGAAGCCACTCCTTTCGTTGCCCGGGCGGTGGGTTTGGGATCATTGTCATGCTGAAAGACCCAGCCACGTTTCATCTTCAATGCCCTTGCCCTTGGAAGGAGGTTGTCACTCAAAATCTCACGATACATGGCCCCATTCATTCTTTCCTTTACACGGATCAGTCGTCCTGGTCCCTTTGCAGAAAATCAGCCCCAAAGCATGATGTTTCCACCCCCATGTTTCACAGTAGGTATGNATGAGGAATGGCTAAAATGCATGATCTGTTTGGTATTTTGAAAAATAAAAAGTATAAATATGCCTTATATAGGTATGGTCCTACACTATATTATTCAAAAATAGCATGATAGGTCCACTTTAAGATTAAATTACTCGCAGTGAGATCAGCAAATACCAAAACGAACAATTTAATTTAGATATATTTCTCTTTTCCCTCTGTCAAACATTTCATGACTTCTACAGCTAGCGAGGCAGACATGTTGAGTTCATTTGGGGCGGCCGCGGCATAATAAAATAACGCTCATGCAAGTTGAAGCGATGTCTTCCAAAATCCTAGCAGCCGAGTTGGTGTTAGATCACGTGGAAGTCTTAATGTGGTGAAAAGTCCAGAAGGCATGGAGACGAGGAGGAAGGTTGTGAGTCAGAAGCCGCTGTTGGGATGACAGTGTTTGGACCTCTGACTTCCTGCAGAGTTGCAGCATGCAAACTTTAAAGATGCTCAGTCACATGCACCCGCCATGTGACTGTGGAGGCAAGAAACTCATTTTACCCCGAGGACACTTAAACTTTACCAAAACAAATTGATTTTGATTTTTAACTCCAGGACAGGGCATTTCTGTGATGTCCCACGACAACCCCGCTGATTTCTCATCGCATCATGTGTAATCGACCCGGTCGAATTAGGTTAAAACTTCCTCCAGCTATGCATATTTAATAAGGAATTTACTATGGGGTATTTTATTTATAGTCTTTATGAGCAAGGACGGGATACAAGTGGGAATATTATATTAGTCTAAAACATGAAGCATTAATATTGTATGGCATGTGCAAATTGTTAAATACGATTTGGTTATAATAAAAAGTAAAGTAGGTATTTGAGCTATAGACCAAATATACCTTATAACTAAAAGAATGCAGTTCAATATCACCATTTTCTTTACTTCTCTATGGAAGTTTTTTTAATGTTTTTATTTATTTATTTAAAAAGGCAAAATAATAGACAAAATAGACACAACAACTCTTTAGTAATTTGATGTTTTTATATTTATTCTTTCCAAATAAATTGTTTTTTAAATGTTTTTTTTCCATTAGGATTATTTCTGTTTTAAATATTTAACCCAACAGAATAATTGTATTTAATATCTGGGGACAGTTTTCCTTAAGAGCCCCTAATATTATCCAACAGGTGACCTAAATACCAATAAACCACACCCACGTGACAAACAATAAGAATTCAACATGATGCAAACAGAAATGAACATAATAATAAGCAATGGCAAAACAAGCATTTTGGCTCCTACAATAGTGTTTAAAGGAGTGCATTAAAAGTGCTTTCTCTCTGGACGTTTGACACTAACCGCCCTCTTGCTCCTGCAGTGGTGGATCTCCTCTACTGGCGCGATGTGAAGGCGACAGGCGTGGTGTTCGGCGCCGCGCTGCTGCTCCTCCTCTCGCTGACGTCCTGCAGCATCGTGAGCGTCTGCTCCTACATCGGCCTCGCTCTGCTCTCCGTCACCATCTGCTTCAGGATATACAAAGGCATCCTGCAGGCCATCCAGAAGTCTGATGACGGACATCCATTCAAGTGAGTACAGCTGTATTTAACATAGTGTGTGTGTGTGTGTGTGTGTGTGTTTTCAAGGTTATAAAATACTTTGTATACTTACTTGTATACTGTCCAAGAAAATAAATAATTTGAGAGAAGATCGAGTTTTTATAGCTTGAAACGACGCTCTCGGGGTGGACGCCCTCTCAGCCCTGGTCTGGCGGAAACACTGGGCCAGAATATAAAATGGTGTCAGTGGGAATTCAACTCAGCCAATGAGTGACCTGATTAATCCTGATGATCAGTCTGAGCTGCAGGCGGACGTTATGATGAATTTCAGGCACAGTTTTCGAAACACGGAATAGGAAATGGTTTGATTTAATTAAAAAAATAGATTTAAAAAGGAAAAAACAAGATATAAAAATTGCAATATTAAGAGAAATAAAATGTTTTAACTAAAAAGAGAAATAATAAAGATGGATAAGGAGGCTGTGGGTTAGTGCGTTGGAGTTCGGATCAGGGGGGCACAGGTTCAAACCCCACTGCAGTCAGCACGTTGTGTCCCTGAGACACTTCACCCTCAAATTGCTCCTGTGGGGGTTGCCCACAGTGTTGAGTATGTAAGTTGCTTTGGATAAAAGCGTCTAACAAGTAACATGTAATGTAATAATGAACATGATATTCAAACACTTAACATAACTTGTAGATTAAATAAATAATAAAAACTATACCACGAGAAAGCAGCCCAGAATATAAAATGGTGTCAGTGGAAATTAAACTCAGCCAATGAGTGACCTGATTAATCCTGATGATCAGTCTGAGCTGCAGGCGGACGTTATGATGAATGTTTTAGAAACACATAAAAACATCCCTGTATTTTCAGAGCGAGTCTGTGAGGAGAGACAAGCTTTTTATTATTCTTAGCCTCTTGATGTTGGTTTGTTTGTTTATCCTCCATCCTGGCTCGCTTTCAAATCCTTCTTACTGCGTTTCCTTTCCCTGGCTGACCTCATGGCTCATGACGACCAATTAGCTCAGATTAACATAAACCGAGGAAAAGAGTTTAAAATCGGATTTCTACACAAGACTAATCTTCTTATGTTGCATATTTTAATTACAGATTTCTTAAATTATTATTGTATGTTTGATTTTCTTACAAACAGGTTTTAAAATATCAGAACTTGTTGCTTAAAAATCCCCCTTGCTTTAAAATCTGATTTCCGTAAATGTGTAGGTAATATACGATATCATGATGGATGATATTTTCTAGTTTTTGGAAGAAAAACAAATCTGACTTAATATGATGACTAGGTTAAATATTCAGTATACTAACTATATCGTTTTAATGTATTTTAAAATGCTTAAAGTGCCTGAAAGTTGACAGTTCTTCCTCCTCTGTTTTCCCCCGCAGGCAGTACCTGGACCAGGAGGTGGCGCTCTCTGAGGATATGGTCCACAAGTACAGTGACCTGGTCCTGGCTAAAATCAACAAAGGCATCTGTGAATTAAGGCACCTGTTCCTGGTGGAGGACCTGATCGACTCCATCAAGGTGAGAGGGAGAGATCGTGGATAGAATATGCACAAAAGAGGATTTAGAATCAGAAACAGGTTTATTACCAGGCAGGTTGTCACGTACGAGGAATTTGACTTGATGTCGCACCATACGTAAAACGAACATAAAAAAACAAAGATGGCGAATTATTTGAAGAACACTATAATAACATTAAAGAAAAATGTAGTAAAATAAAATAGAGCAGTATTTACATTGAAATAGAGGCGAAGTCCCGCCCATCTACTTCCGCCCCATGGGACCTTATTTCGGAAAAAGTATGTATTGAAGTCAATGGGGAGAGAAAGATTATCTTTCGATCCCGTTTGAATTGTGCCACGAATGACTCAAAAAATAGTTTCCATGTCAAAAAAGTCAGTTTGTTGTAAAACTGTTGAAATATAAGACTATGAAAAATACGCAACTAGAAAGACTACAAATCCCAGAATCCCGGTCCCGCATGCTGGCTCTTACGAACCGACTAACTCCCCTTGTGTGTATGTGCAGCTCTCAACATGCCCAGACTTGGAGTGATTTTCACCTCTTTTAATACTTTTCGCCTCATTCTGAAAGAAAGAAGTGAAATGAGCCAACGTGACGGCCATCTTGTTGTGTGGTGCGAGACGGGAGATGTAGTTCATTGAGCTGTTCACACAAAATAAAGTGTTACTTCACAGTTTTACGACACATTTTAATTTTTTTGACTTGCAAAATTATCTTTTAAATTGACAAACATCATATGTGTAATTCGTGGCACAATTCAAACGGGATCGAAAGATAATCTTTCTCTCCCCATTGACTTCAATACATACTTTTTCCAAAATAAGTTCCCATGGAGCTCCACCGGAAGGGGAGGAACTTCGCCTCTTTATAAAAAATATATCTTTGCTAGAAAAAGATCCCAGCTGTCGATCGTCGTCTCGCTGCAGCCCAGATTCAGAGCTGAGAATAACGTCCCTTTTAGACGGTAAAAACTCTCTTCTTAAATCCCATCCGCGCGACGTCTGAGCCTCAGGAATGTTTTCAGCAGATTATAAATATAACTTCCAATGATTAATCTTTCTGTTATCACTTTACCACCAGCGTGTCATTAAAATGTCACGGCCTCCAGTCAGAAATCTAACCTTTTTTAAACTTCACACCGGCAGCCATGGTTTTCTCCGGCTGTTTCCATGCTCACTGTCAGCTCGAGCAGATAGCCGTCATGTCGTATTACAGCGTTTATATATTCCTACAGCTTCAGGGTTTAAATCTCAGTTTTTAAATAACAACCATCAGATCTGTTTCTGTTTTAACCCTAAGGAGAACAGCTGTAGCTTGAGAAATATCATATACAAATATACAAGTGTTGAACTAGTGTTTTGAAACATACAATTCATTAATAAAATGGTTATTTATTTTTTATTGTTTTTATTTGCATTTTTAAGAAATGCTATACCATGGTAGTACTGGGGTTATAGGGTATACAAAAGGATCAAATTATTAAGAAACAAACTGAGGGTGAAAAGTAGGGCTGCACGATATTGGAAAAAACTGACATTGCGATTTCTTCCCCCTGCGATATATATTGATATATGAAAAAATACAAGAATT